>NC_091327.1:7042021-7342021 GCF_038502225.1 Cherax quadricarinatus
TAGTTTTTAATTATGTATAGTAATACATATAAAATAACATTTTTACTTACCTTTACTGAAGATTGGTGATGGCATCTGGAAGATAGGGAGGAGGAGAGAGGGAGTTGGGATTAGTGTTTGGAAGGAGAATACCCCTCCATGAGGATTCAGGTAAAGCCCTCTCTGGGGTTACTTCCCTTCTCTGTCTTTTAATGCCACTAGGACCAGCTTGAGAGTCACTGGACCCCTGTCTCACAAAATAACTGTCCACAGTCCTCTGTTTCTGGCGCCTCTTTAACATTTCCCTAAAATGGGACATGGTTCTGTCACTGAACTTGTTGCAAAGATGGCTTGTTTCAGCTTGCTCAGGGTAGTACTTCTGCAAAAACATTTGGACATCATTCCACTTGGCACAAATCTCCTTAATCTTTGAAGAAGGCACCTCATCCATTCCCTATATTAACACCTTTTGCAACATCAGCTTCCTTGATTTGTTCTTTCTTTGACAGGATAGAATTGATGGTCGACTTGTTTTTCCCATACATCCTGGCAAGCTCAACAAGTCTCACACCACTCTTATACTTCTGTATTATTTCCTTCTTCACATCTATGGTGTTTCTCACTTTCTTTACCACAGGGGTACCGCTAGCAAGTTTCTTTGGGCCCATGGCAGCTTATTTCACAATCCCACAAGCACTAAACACAACGAAATAATCGTAAAATGCGTGAATGAGAGCGCAGGTTAGTGTTCACTCAGGCATAAACAAGGCTAGACTGCTCATAGCGCCTGCGCGGGGACGCGGACAGAGCGGGTGGCAGACAGGTCCCGTACCCGGCGGTCTGAAAATAGGGGCGCATTCGATGATAGGGACACAGTTTGTTCGAAAAAATGGTCCTATTTTCGAAATGTTCGATATGTGATACGTTCGATTTTTGAAGTTCCACTGTATTACACATCTTCCAGAATTGTTTCTCTTTACTTAAGGCATACGTTATAGAACATTCTGGGAGGATGACACTACCAGTCGTATCAAAATTGAAAGTAAATTACACATTGGTTATTATCAAGATTTTTGATAGTTCATCAGTATTTCCTGCGAGTAGCAGAGCATCTGAAGCTCGCTCATAACTCGGATTTTGGCTCTCAACTCAAAGCAAAAAATCGACTGAGCGATGGCTTATAACTCAGAAAACTCATAATTACTCGGAATTATGCTCTCGCGAAGTTAGCGACCTCGGTAATATTTACGAATCACCGATTTTGCCCACTTTGAGCCCTATTTTCGGATAATTCCATTGTTCCAGTCAACCAAACTCAGTTATTTCTTTAGAACTCCATTTGTTCTGTCGATTGAGTACAAGAAACTGCCCATTTACCTATTTCAACTACCCAATAAGTGGTCAGAAATTGGCAATTTGGCCTATTTCACGCAAATTAAAATTTCAAAATAGGGTCCAGAATGAACAATGCAGACATTCCTGGCTCTAAAATAACATTTTCTTTGTTCATCAGTCGCTTCTCCTGGCCCCTCTGATATTACTCATGCTTTCTATTTCGAATTTTTATTCAAACAAAAAATAGAAGATTTACTGTTATACAGACTACTGCAATATTGTAATAATTGTATAAATGATGTCATCCCAATCATGACAGCATATTAGAATGGCTAGTTGGACATTTATTGGACAATGACATCATTTGTTTACTCTTGAACATCTGCAAAAATCAAACATTTCCCCTACTTTGAGCTCCATTTCAAGGTTTTTCTCATAGTAAAACCAATCAAAATCATCTCTATTTCTGTAATATGTTTTCCATTCTATGAATTGAGACCAAGAAAACGAGAATACAGCCATTAAATATTGTACAAAAATACATCTCACAGTCGGCACTTTAATCCAAAATCACGGTCAGTTTTTTTTTTCTCATGAACTGCGTGCTGCAGGTTTTTTTTTATACAGTGCACACTGACCACATAGACCCATTCTCTCAGATATGAGCCTACCAGCTTTCTCCTGCTTGATTTGAAGCCACTGGAATTTTTGAGTATATATTCGTCAAACACAAAGGCACTTAAGGCATATATATACGACCGAAACAGTCAAAGGGTTAAAGGAGGGGTTTAGGATATTGGCATTTTGGAGTGACACTTAAACTGTCATATCTGAGTGCCTCTGCAAAGACAGTGATTGTGTGAGTGATGGTGAAAGTGTTGAATGATGAAAGTTTTTTTTCTTTCCTTTTGGGTCACCCTGCCTCAGTGGGAGATGGCCGACGTGTTAAAAAAATATTTATACATAATGATAAATATAATTTGGGTTATTAAAGCTTCTCTTATTTACAGGTTCAAAGAATCTCTCACTTCCACAGCGGTTACTGCACATCCTGAGAAAGATGTACAGTCCAGATAGTGAGGATTCCTTCCTTCACATAGCTATATATACTCTACTAGAAGCAACCAGCCACTCTGCAGACTACCACCGTGACATCTTTAATCAACCCTTGACACTTTGCAAATTTAGAGTAAGAAAATGGGCACAAATTTTTGTATGTTTGCTTGTTTGTTTAGCTGTAAATGCACTAATTCAAAATTAGCAAACCTTTCAGGTATTATTGCTTCAAGCAATGTTGGCGTGTCCTCTGAGTAAATAATGTGTCTGTTACAGTATTACAGAATTAACCACTTGAAATCAAACTCTGCTAATGAGAGAGACTGGTAATTTAGTTTCCTTCATTCTACAGAGGAACTCAGGCAAATAAATCTGTAGGAACATTAACCAAGATACAATGGAAATGCATTAATTATTCTTATATAGATCAAGAACTGTAAAACCCTTGGGTTGTTGGCAGGCCACAAAACAATTCTTCTAATATGAAAGAGAATATTTTTGTGAAGGTAATGACACCAAACTAACAAAAATCTACCCTTTATATTTGATTGTATGCTTTTTGTTTCCAATTATCAGATTATTGTGTACTTGTACTCAGCTCATTGCTTTTTCTATTCCTGTATACTAAATAAATAAATAAAATAAAAATTAAGTTTATTTCTTTGTAAAGGTTACAGTGTGTAATTACAATTTTGATTTGCTAAGTACAAAGATAGCCACTATCATGCCAAGGCATTTCAGGCAAACTAATCCTAATACATAGTAACTAATTAGAACTAGTTAAGATAATAGTACATAGTAATTATACTTAAAACCAAACATGGAATAGTGGTTAGCAGTTTTACAGTCTTATTTGAACTTAATAAATTTTATGTAAACTTAGTACAAAATCTAACTTACAAGTACAGTGGACCCCCGCCTTACTAACGCATCGCGTTACAATAAATCCGCCATATGAAGCATTTGAACATAAAAATTTTGCCTCCCCTCACAATAAAAAATTTGCTTTACGTGATTCGTCCGGGACGCATCCCACGTGTGGCCTCAGCGCCAGTGTTTACAAGCCTGCCAGTGCGGTCGCATCTACGCATACATTCAGTACATTTCACATTATCCCAGTGTTTTTAGTGCTTGTAACTGCAAAATAAGTTACCATGGACCCCAAGAAAGCTTCTAGTGCTATCCCTGTGGTAAAAAGGGCGAGAATTAGTATGGAATTGAAAAAAGAGATTAAGGAAATGTGTGCAAAGTGGGTTGAACTGCAGACCTTTACAGATGAAAATCACCCTGACACAGCTACTGCAAGCCGTGTTGGCAACCTGTACAATGACAGTGTTATGGCCCATTTTAGGAAAGTCTTAAAGGAACGGGACAGATATGTTGTGCGGCAGAGGTCCAGTGACTCTCAAGCTGGTCCTAGTGGCATTAAAAGAAGAAGGGAAGTAACCCTGGAAAAGGACTTGCTACCTCAAGTCCTAATGGAAGGGGGATTCCCCATCTAAACAATAACTTCCACACTCTCCCCTCCTCCCATCCCATCAGTCATCACCAGATCTTCAATAAAGGTAAGTGTTATGTATTCTATTCTTAGTAGAGTAGTAATTGTGCATGTCTTCTTCAGTTTGTGTGTATTAACCCTTAAACTGTCCAAACGTAAATCTACGTTTTTTCAACATTTGAAAGTATGTAAAAAAACGTAGATCTTCTTTTCTTTTTTTTTACATTTGAAAACGTGTAAATTTGTTTGGACAGTTTAAGGGTTAAAATTAATATTTCATGTGGTAAAAATTTTTTTTTTCATACTTTGGGGTGTCTTGCACGGATTAATTTGATTTCCATTATTTCTTATGGGGAAAATTAATTCGGCTAACGATAATTTCAGCTTATGATGAGCACTCAGGAATGGATTAATATCATAAGGCGAGGGTCCACTGTAATGGTGTAGGTGGTAGTATTTTATGGAATGGCAGAAATAAAAACCAGGAGGTCACATAAGACTAATTAGCAGATGTTTTGGCAGGTTTGGTTAATATTGAGAAACAAAATGATTTTATGGATTGGCAGAATTAAGAGCCTTGAGGTCACATAATAAAACTAGTTAGCAGATGTGTGGTTGATTTGGTTAATATTGTGAGATAAGATGATTTTTTAGCAAAGTCCTAAATTTATAAGCTGTCTGGGGATCCTTGACCTGATCCGGTAATGAGTTCCAGTGGAGTTTATAGCTCTGTATATGTAGTAGGCACAATAATATAAGTGTATGTCTTGTATATTTAGCAAGTTGAGTCTTTCGAAAAGTGGTGGGGTGGGCTGTATAGCACAGGAGCTTCGAAAAGTGGTGGGGTGGGCTGTATAGCACAGGAGCTGGTTATCACCCACACAGCAGATTTTTGTTGGATTGTTAAGGGTCTAAGGTGGTTGGCAGTGGTTGAGCCCCAGGCACAAATACCATAGGTGAGGTAAGGATATGTATTAGAGAGTGGTACAGGGTAAGGAGAGTCATTTGTGGTACATAGTATCGTATCTTGGAAAGGATTCCTACTGATTTGGAAGTTTCCTTGGCTATATGATGGGTATGGGACTGAAATTTAAAATTACAGTCAAGGAGAAGACCTAGAAATTTGTCCTCCGTGTGTCTTGATATAGAGGAACCATTTAACAGTATGTTGAGTTGAATATTTGAGGCTCTGTTGCCAAACAGTATGAAGTATGTTTTATCTATGTTGAGAGTGAGTTTGTTGGTTGTCACCAATCATACAGTGGTCCCTCGATAGTCGACCTTTTTGGAAATCATCGCGTTATTTTAGTCCAAACATTGGCTCGCAAATTGTCAGTTGACTCGCTAATTGTCGTTCATCCT
This sequence comes from Cherax quadricarinatus, assembly GCF_038502225.1. Classification (NCBI taxonomy): domain Eukaryota; kingdom Metazoa; phylum Arthropoda; class Malacostraca; order Decapoda; family Parastacidae; genus Cherax; species Cherax quadricarinatus. Next base: position 7,047,252 of record NC_091327.1, read on the forward strand.
GGATGCGTACTCACGGCTCTGAGCCACCTCGGCCTCCCTTCCCAGCCAGTGTGCCATTGTTTACCAGTGAGCGACGGTCCCCTCACGTGTTCATACAAAATATTTCATAATATTCCATTCATTTTAGTGCTTGCAAGTGCTAAATAAGCTACCATGGCTCCAAAGAAAGCTCCTAGTGCCAAGCCTTTGGTAAAGAAGGTGAGAAATATGATTGAATTTAAGAAAAACATCATTGAACAATATGAAAGTGGCGTACGTGTGGCCGAACTGGCCAGGATGTATAACAAATCCTGTACAACCATATATTCCATCGTGGCCAAGAAAAGGAAATCAAGGAAGCTGTTGTTGCAAAGGGGGTAAATATGCTGACAAAAATGAGATCACCAGTACTTGAAGAGGTTGAGAAGTTGTTATTGGTGTGGATAAACGAGAAACAATTAGCAGGAGATAGTCTTATGACGTCGATTATTTGTGAAAATAATGGAAATCCAATTAATCCGTTCCAGACACCCAAAAATATTAAACAAAATAATTTTTTTTTATGTTATCAGGCATTTATATGCATTTAAAAGTGCAAAAAAGGGTGATTCGCTTTACGGCAATTTTCTTTACGGTGGTAGCCTTGAACCTGACCTGTCGTATAAGCAGGGTCCTCCTGTATGAGATGTGTTGCAGTAGTGTATTTAGCACTCAGGAGTTTCCTGGAGCACTTTATATGTAATATAACTTTAACATGGTATCAGTGAATGTTACTAGTACTGCATTAAAACTTGAAGAGCAAAATGTTTGCTTAATTTTATCATATTAATTTATAATAAATAAATTGGGGACACAGTGGAACCCCAGCTTATGAGTTTAATCCATTCCGTGACCTAGCTTGTAACCCGATCTGCTCATATGCAGAGTCAATTTTCCTCATTTAAATTATTTGAAATGCCATTAATCTGTTCCAGCAGAATTCCTGCTCTGGGAGGCAGGACAAAAATACTTCAATATGAAGCTAATATCAACTCTACGGCTTATTTATCTATCACAATTCATCTTTTATGACATACAATATAATTAATATAGAAACATGATATATACTCTAGAATGAATAAAATAGGCCATAATATGGCGAGTGGTGGTGGGGCTTCAATTCCCTCTCCCGCTGACTATACAGTAGGGCCCCGCTTTACGGCGTTTCACCTTACGGCATTCCGCTAATACGGTCATTTCAAATTATGACCAAAACTCGCTATACGGCTCCCCCCACCTGACTTTCTAATACGGTCACCGTGCCCCACCCTGTTTGTTTACATTCTCTGTGAGCTCAATAAGCACTAAGGCTCTCCATTTTATCTGGAAACTCTAAAATTTCAAGTGTTTTTAAAAGTTATTTCATATTTTATATATACTCTGATAATTATACTTATGTATACCTGTACCTAAATAAACTTACACACTGTGCTGGCATGCAGGTACACATAAAAATCAGTAAGAGTGTCTTATGTCTCCAGACGTCATATTAGTAATGATAATAATAATCATCAAGTCTCATTTAAATGTAGTATATTACGTTAATATACACATTTTCATTAATCCATCTATGATATTTTTTCAAAATTATATAATAAACACGATGCATAACATATAAATAAGATAAATACACCCCACAGTAGAATAAATAAACATAAATGTGAGATGTGGTAGCAGACGACTTGCACAAGTGACGCCATATTAGAAATGATAATAATAATAATAATCACCGAGTCTCATTAAATGTCGTATATTACGTTAATATACACATTTTCATTAATCCATCCATGATATTTTTTTCAAAATTATATAATAAGCACGATACATAACATAAAAAGATGATAAATACACTCCACAATAGAATAAATAAACATAAATATGAGATGTGGTAGCCAGATAACTTGTACAAGTGACGGCAAGAATAACATTTTCTATAATCTAACATAAGAGAAAATGTGTTACTGGGGGTAACTGTAGAAAATTATTCCTTTCATATGTATGTAAGTAAGTTTATTCAGGTATACACAAATACAGTTACATAGATTATCATACATAACAACATATGTGTAGAGAACCTAGGATAACCCAAAAAAGTCAGAGTGACTTATTTCCATTGCCTTCACTCAGAGCGTCATTTCTTCTCAAAATGATGCTACATGAGAATGGGAGTGTTCTTCTTTATTTATTCTACCGTATCAATGTAGAGACAACCTGTACACAATGTAACTTGTACACAAACCAGACGTGTATACTTTGTTTACAAAACTTACCTTCGCCTGGTTTGTTTACATAACTCTGCGCCTGTCCTTTCTCATGCTTTCATTCTTTCTCTCTCATTTATTCGTTTTATCTCATTTACTTGCTCCTGACCCTACATTAAGACTACAAATATTTTAAGGTAAGTAATGAGTGAACTGTATATACATTTTACCACTCTGGGATGCTTAAATATCATAGAATAGTATGTGTGGGTGGGGTGGCCTGGTATGGTAGCCCAGCTGACTAGCATACATACCACACTTGATTTTTTACCATAAATACTACTCATCTCACCCTATATTTTAAGGTAAGTAATGAGTAAACTGTATATACATTTTATCGCTCTGGGATGCTTAACCCTTTGAGGGTTTTCGTCGTACTAGTACGTTTTACGCGTAGGGGTTTTTGACGTACTAGTACTCATTAATTCTAGCGGCCTCAAATCTAGTGGGAGAAAGCTGGTAGGCCTTCATATGGAAGAATGGGTCTATGTGGTCAGTGTGCACAGTCTAAAAAAAATCCTGCAGCACACAGTGCATAATGAGAAAAAAAAAACTTTGACCATTTTTTTTTAATAAATCAGCGACTTTGCAGTGTATTTTCGTATGGTATTTATTGTTGTATTCTAGTTTTCTTGGTCTCATTTTATAGAATGGAAGACATATTACAGAAATTGAGATGATTTTGACTGGTTTTACAAAGAAAGGTGCCTTGAAATTGAGCTCAAAGTAGCAGAAATGTTCTATTTTTACCAAACTTCAAAAGTAAACAAATCGTGCCAAGCGTGCAATACACGTCAACTGGTGAGTCTAATATTCTTTCACAAGTGCACCAATAATATTTATACCATTTTTTACACTAATGCAGTAGTCTGCATAACAGTAAATCTTATATTTTTTGTGAAAATAAAAATTCAAAGTGGAAAGCAAAAGAATATAAGAGGGGACTTGAGACATGACTAATGACTAGAGGAAATGTCATTTTAGTGCCAGGAATGTCTTTCTTGTTTATTCTGGACCCTATTCCGAAATTGGCATCTTTTGAAATTTGTGTGAAATTGGCAAAATTGCTAAATTCTGACCACTGTACTGGATAGTTGAATTTCATAAATGAGTGGTTTCTTGCATCCATTCGATATAAAAAATGGAGTTCTAGCGAAATATTCATGTTTTTTGTCGACTAGTACAGTGAAATTGGCCGAAAATGGGGCTCAAAGTGGGCAAAATCGCCGATGCGTAAACATCGCCGAGACCGCTAACTTTGCGAGAGCATAATTCCGTAAGTTTTCTATCAAATTTCAAACTTTTGGTGTCTTTATGATCGGGAAAAGATTCTCTATCTTTTCATAAGAGAAAATAATTTTTTTTTTTTTTAAATTTGGCCGACCCTGAGAACAAGTTTCGGAGAGGGCCTGTCGACCCTCAAAGGGTTAAATATCATAGAATAGTATGTGTAGGTGGGTTGGCCTGGTATGGTAGCCTGGCTGACTACCATACATACCACACTTGATTTCTTAAAATAAATACTACTTGTCTCACCCTAGATTAAGACTCTAAATATTTTAAGGTAAGTAATGAGTGCACTATGTGTGTATTGTACTTTTTTATTGTTTTTTGATGCCTGGTTCTATTGCTAACTTAATATATGTTAGTGTAAACTTGTTATCTAGTGTTTGTATGCATTTATAAGGAAAAAAAAGGGTGTTCCACTTTACCGCGGTAGCCTGGAACCTAACCTGCCATATAAGTGGGGCCCTACTGTATCTTCATATGCTTTTCTCATAAGTGAAAATGGAGTGTTTATTAGGCTAACTGCACTAGTTTCATCTTTTTTTTTTTTTTTTTTTTTTTTTTTTTAATTAATTTGGCCATCTCCCATTGAGGCAGGGTGACCCAAAAAGAACGAAAAAACCCCAAATAGAAAATACTTTCATCATCATTCAACACTTTCACCTCACTCATACATAATCACTCGTTTTGCGGAGGTACCCATATACAACAGTTTAGAAGCATATATAATTTTTTTTTTTCAACAAGTCGGCCGTCTCCCACCGAGGCAGGGTGACCCAAAAAAGAAAGAAAATCCCCAAAAAGAAAATACTTTAATCATTCAACACTTTCACCACACTCACACATTATCACTGTTTATGCAGAGGTGCTCAGAATACAACAGTTTAGAAGCATATACGTATAAATATACACAACATATCCCTCCACACTGCCAATATCCCAAACCCCTCCTTTAAAGTGCAGGCATTGTACTTCCCATTTCCAGGACTCAAGTCCAACTATATGAAAATAACCGGTTTCCCTGAATCCCTTCACTAAATATTACCCTGCTCACACTCCAACAGATCGTCAGGTCCCATGTACCATTTGTCTCCATTCACTCCTATCTAACACTCTCACGCATGCTTGCTGGGAGTCCAAGCCCCTCGCCCACAAAACCTCCTTTACCCCCTCTCTCCAACCCTTTCGAGGATGACCCCTACCCCGCCTTCCTTCCCCTATAGATTTATATGCTTTCCATGTCATTCTACTTTGATTTATTCTCTCTAAATGACCAAACCACCTCAAAAACCCCTCTTCTGCCCTCTGACTAATACTTTTATTAACTCCACACCTTTTCCTAATTTCCACACTCCGAATTTTCTGCATAATATTTACACCACACATTGCCACTGCCAGGACATCTCCACTGGCTCCAACCGTCTCCTCGCTGCTGCATTTACCACCCAAGCTTCACATCCATATAAGAGTGTTGGTACTACTATCATGCATTCCCTTCTTTGCCTCCATAGATAACGTTTTTTGACTCCACATATACCTCAATGCACCACTCACCTTTTTTCCCTCATCAATTCTATGATTAACCTCATCCTTCATAAATCCATCTGCCAACACATCAACTCCCAAGTATCTGAAAACATTCACTTCTTCCATACTCCTCCCCAATTTGATATCCAATTTTTCTTTATCTAAATCATTTGATACCCTCATCACCTTAATCTTTTCTATGTTCACTTTCAACTTTCTACCTTTACACACATTCCCAACTCATCTACTAACCTTTGCAATTTTTCTTTAGAATCTCCCATAAGCACAGTATCATCAGCAAAAAGTAACTGTGTCAATTCCCATTTTGAATTTGATTCCCCATAATTTAATCCCACCCCTCTCCCGAACACCCTAGCATTTATTTCTTTTACAACCCCATCTATGAATATATTAACTCTTTGAATGTCGAGGTCGTATATATACGTCTTACGAGGTACCATGTTTGACGTATATATACTCATAAATTCTAGCGGCTTCAAATCAAGCAGGAGAAAGCTGGTAGGCCCACATGTGAGAGAATGGGTCTGTGTGGTCAGTGTGCACCATATAAAAAAAATCCTGGAGCATGCAGTGCATAATGAGAAAAAAAAAACTCCAACCGTTTTGTTTTTTTTAATTATAATGCCGACTTTGTGGTTTATTTTCGTATAGTATTTATGGTTGTATTCTCGTTTTCTTGATCTCATTTGATAGAATGGAAGACATATTATGGAAATAGAGGTGATTTTGATTGATTTTACTATAAAAAGAACCTGAAAATGGAGCTCAAAGTAGGGGAAATGTTTGATTTTTGCCGATGTTCAAAAGTAAACAAATGATGTCATTGTCCAATAAATGTCCAACTAGCCATTCTAATATGCAGTCATGAATGAGTTGATGTTATTTATACAATTATTACAGTATTGCAGTAGTCTGCATAACAGTAAATCTTACTTTTTGTTTCAATAAAAATTCAAAATAGAAAACAAGAGTAATATCAGAGGCGCTTGGAGATGTGACTGATGAACAAAGAAAATGTTATTTTAGAGCCAGGAATGTCTGCATTGTTCATTCTGGACCTTATTTTGAAATTGTCATATTTTTTTAATTTTTGTGAAATTGGCCAAATTGCAAATTTCTGACCACGTTATTGGGTAGTTGAAATCGGTAAATGGGCAGTTTCCAGTACATGAAATTGCTGCCTCCCTTTCTTCATCAACATTTAACCCTTTGACTGTCGCGGCCGTATATATACGTCTTACGAGGTACCGTGTTTGACGTATATATTCTCATAAATTCTAGCTGCTTCAAATCAAGAAGGAGAAAGCTGGTAAGCCCACATGTGAGAGAATGGGTCTGTGTGGTCATTGTGCACCATATAAAAAAAATCCTGGAGCACGCAGTGCATATTGAGAAAAAAAAAACTCAGACCGGTTTTTTTTTAATTAAAATGCCGACTTTGTGGTCTATTTTTGTGTAGTATTTATGGTTGTATTCTCGTTTTCTTTGTCTCATTTGATGGAATGGAAAACATATTATAGAAAAAATTGATGATTTTGATTGATTTTACTATAAAAAAAACCTGGAAATGGAGCTCAAAGTAGGGGAAATACTTGATTTTTGCCGATGTTCAAAAGTAAACTAATGACATCATTGTCCAATAAATGTCCAACTAGCCATTCTAATATGCAGTCATGAATGGGTTGATGTTATTTATACAATTATTACAGTATTGGAGTAGTCTGCATAATAGTAAATTTTCTATTTTTTGTTTGAATAAAAATTCAAAATAGAAAGCAAGAGTAATATCTGAGGGGCCTGAAGACATGACTTATGAATAAAGAAAATGTTATTTTAGAGCCAGGAATGTCTGCATTGTACATTCTGGACCTTATTTTGAAATTGTCATTTTTGAATTTTCGTGAAATTGGCCAAATTGCAAATTTCTGACCATGTTATTGGGTAGTTGAAATTGGTAAATGGGCAGTTTCTTATACTGAATCGATAGAAAAAATGTAGTTCTAAAGAAATAGCTATGAGTTTGGTCGACTGAAACAAAGGAATTAGCTGAAAATAGGGCTAAAAGTGGGCAAAATCGTCGATTTGTAAATATCGCCAAGGTCGCTAACTTCGCTAGAGCATAAGTCCGTCAGTTTTCCATCAAATTTCGTTTTTTGGTGTCATTACAATCGGGAAAAGATTCTATCATTTCACAAGAATTTTTTTTTTTTTTTTTTTTTTTTTTAAATTTTGCGACACCAGGAGACACCTCAGGATTGGGGGTTGTGACAGTCAAGGGGTTAAAAGTTCCTCAAAATATTCCCGCCATTTACCCAATATCTCCAGCTCCATATCTGCTAACTCCCCTACTCTGTTTTTAACTAACGAATCCATTCATTTCCTAGGCTTTCTTAACTGTTTAAATCACTCCAAAATTCTTTCTTATTTTCATTAAAATTTCTTGACAGTGCCTCTTCCACTCTATCATCTGCTCTCCTTTTGCACTCTCTCACCACTCTCTTAACCTTTCTTTTACTCTCCATATACTCTACTTCTGTTATAACACTTCTGCTATGTAAAAACCTCTCATAAGCTAACTTTTTGTCTTTCACCACACCTTTTACCTCATCATTCCACCAATCACTCCTGTTTCCTCCTGCACCCACCCTCCTATAGCCACGAACTTCTGTCCCACATTCTAATACTGCATTTTTAAAACTATTCCAACCCTCTTCAACCCCCCCACTACTCATACTTGCACTAGGCCACCTTTCTGCCAATAGTTGCTTATATCTCACCCTAACTTCCTCCTCCCTTAATTTATACACTTTCATCTCTCTCTTACCTTTTGTTGTCATTTTCCTTTCATCCCATCTACCTCTTACTCTAACTGTAGCTACAACTAAATAATGATCCGATATGTCAGTTGCCCCTCTATAAGCATGTACATCCTGAAGCCTATCCATCAACCTTTTATCCACCAATATATAATCTAACAAACTACTTTCATTGCGTGCTATATCATACCGTGTATATTTATTTATCCTCTTATTCATAAAATATATATTACTTATTACCAAACCTGAATGTGTAAATTCAAGAATTATGTGGACTAAAGTAAATGTTGGATGCGAAAAGTGGGTCATAATAAGCATGTATGCACCTGGAGAAGAGAGGAATGTAGTGGAGAGAGAGAGATTTTGGGAGATCTTAAGTGAATGTATAGGAGCCTTTCAACCAAGTGAGAGAGTAATTGTGGTAGGGGACCTGAATGCTAAAGTAGGAGAAACTTTTCGAGAGGGTGTGGTAGGTAAGTTTGGGGTGCCAGGTGTAAATGATAATGGGAGCCCTTTGATTGAACTATAGCTCATTCTAGCTCAAAACATAGACTCCACAAAAGTCATTATATTAGACCTTAGTGCAATTATTTGATTACCACTTTATTGTTCACCACAAATTATTTTAGTCCCTTTTATATTGTCTCCTTTATTTTAGCTTTAAAAAACTACCTTAGCTCATTATTTTTACATTTGTTAAATAATTCAGGTGCTATTTTTTTAGCTTTAGAATATTTACTTTGTTTTATACTTAATTCTAACTATAGATTCACTACAAATCTTATGATTACAAGCATTGATCCTGATACCAACCTCTTATTTAATGACTTAAATGATTCAAACAGTTACTGTAATTACTATACAGCAGAACAATCAAAGGCACTTCTCAGAGCCAACAACAACATAACTGTCTTTAACTACAATATCAGATCTTTAAGCAAGCATTACGATGACCTAGCATTACTAAATTCCTTGCATGCCAATATGTCCATCATTACACTAACTGAAACCTGGCTAAAGCCTGATACTACAGATGTCTATGCCATTCCTGGTTACACAGCCATACACAACTGTAGGCCAGACCAACAAGGGGGTGGCACAGCTATATACTACTCAGACCAACTAGAATGTATCACTAATACTTGCACAAGGGATGAACATGGGGAATATATAATAGCTAAATTCAAATCCAAATGCCTACAAAAACCTCTCACAGTGATAAACATCTACAGAGTTCCACAATCAAACATTAGCCAATTTAGTCAAAACCTAGGAAGTATGATAACTGATGCACGCATGAACAAAGATCACTTTCTACTCTCAGGTGACTTCAATATAAATCTCCTGCCAGACCAGGACCCACACATTACTGAATTCACAAACACAATGAGTAACTGCATGTTGCTACCAACAGTAACAAAACCTACAAGAGTTACAGAGACTAGTGTTTCCCTACTTGACCACATCTGGACCAACACCATATCCCCTTCAAAATCAGGCATAATTACAGATAATACCACAGACCACTACCCTACTTTCCTCATAACAACTCTTGGTAAAATACCCCAAGACACTACTAAAGTCACCTTCAGACTTCACAATGAGGCAGCCATTAATAACTTCACAACAGCAGTAACAAACATTGACTGGCACACTGAGCTAGAAATCTATACAGATATTGACGAATGTTTTAATAATTTTCTAAAAAAGACCCAATACCTCTATAACAAGCACTGCCCTAATAAAACTAAACAGATGACAGCTAAGAGACTGAACAGTCCCTGGCTAACACCCAGCATTCTCAAATCCATAAATACAAAACACCGATATGAAAAACAGTACAGAATGGGTCACATAACCAGAGACCAAACAAAACGTTACTCGTCAATCCTAACCAGCCTGATAAGAAGGGCAAAAAAAACTGTATTATGAGTACAGATTATCCAACTTACGAGGTGATATAAAAAAGACCTGGAAGACCCTATCAGAAATTCTGGGAACAAAAAAGATATCACGAAATAGCGAAATAAAATTAGCAAAACCAGATGAACCCCAACTCCCACCAACAGAAACAGCAAACAGACTCAATGATTTCTTCTCCACTATAGAACAAAACCTTACCAATAAAATCCCAAGCTCAGATACCCCACCAAATGACTACCTCACTGGCAACTACCCGAACACACTGTTCCTAGCTCCGACTAACCCATACGAACTCTCCCTTATCATCAACACACTAAAAAACAAGACAGGAGATTTAAATACCTTACCACCCTTTATATACAAAAAAGTGTCACAAGTACTATCACCAATCATTGCAACACTCTTTAACAAATCCATTGAATCCACCACCTTCCCTACAGCTCTCAAAATAGCAAGGGTCACCCCGATCCATAAAGGAGGAGACCAAACAGAGTTGAATAACTATAGGCAAATATCCAATTTACACCCTCTCTCAAAAATCTTCGAAAAATTAATTCATAAACGAATCTACTCCTACCTCATCTCCCAAAACATTCTCAACCCCTGCCAATTTGGATTCAGGCCTAATAAAAATACTAATGATACTATTATACACATGCTAGAACATATATACACTGCAATAGAGAAAAAAGAAGTCCCACTGGGGATCTTCATTGACTTAGGTAAAGCTTTTGATACAGTTGACCATGACTTGCTCCACGTAAAATTGTCACACTATGGTATTAGAGGGCACTACCTCAAGTCATACCTCAGCAACAGAAGCCAATATGTGTACGCAAATGGGGCAAGCTCTTCCGCTCAACCAATTACAGTTGGTGTCCCACAGGGAAGTGTCCTTGGCCCTCTTCTCTTTCTCCTATACATAAATGACCTACCAAATGCTTCGCAATTACTCAAACCCACTCTTTTTGCAGATGACACTACATCCGTCTTCTCTCACCCGAGCCCAGTCACTCTAGCCAATACTGTAAACACCGAATTACAGAAAATATCTACCTGGATGAGGACTAACAAACTTACACTAAACATTGACAAAACCTACTTCATTCAGTTTGGTAACAGAGCTACAGATGTACCTCTTAACATAACGATAAACAGATCACCTATCACAAAGCTAACAGAGGGAAAATTCTTAGGAATCCACCTTGATAATAGACTCAAATTTCATACACATATACAACAAATTTCTAAGAAAATTTCCAAGACTGTAGGCATACTATCGAAGATACGGTACTATGTTCCACAGTCAGCCCTCCTGGCCCTATATCACTCTCTTATTTACCCCTATCTCACCTATGGAATTTGTGCATGGGGCTCAACAACAATTAACCATCTCAGACCACTAATTACCCAACAAAAGGCTGCAGTTAGAATGATAACAAATTCTCACTACAGGCAGCACACTCCACCAATATTCAAAACACTCAACCTACTCACCATACAAAACATCCATACTTATTACTGCACCTATTACATAAATGGAACACTTAACTCTGATATTAACCCTCCGCTCAAACATTTTGCCAACCTCAACAGAACACATGACCATAACACAAGGCACAGATCACTCTTTGATGTTCATCGTGTCCATCTCACGCTATGCAAAAACTCAATGCACATAAAAGGCCCTAAAATCTGGAATTCATTACCTGTAAATATAAAAGAAACACTACCTGTTTATAAATTCAAGTCTCTTCTCAAAGATCACTTACTCACTCAAAACCAAATAAATACTGAATAACTGAACCTTATAAATTGTATATCCTATATGTTACTCACAGTTATATCACACAAGTGTTAAACCTAGGACCCAATCTAACTGTTATTTTTTTAAATACACTACCTAACAGAATACTCCATTCGACTGAATGTACAGCAATGCATGCAACCATATGACCTGTCTTTGTAATACTCATTTGTGCTTTATAGTTATCTGTTTACAATAATGTTTTATCACTGATTTGATCATTGCTTAGTTAATCTTAAGTTAATTTTAAGCCAGCCCATAATGCTATGCATATAAGTGGCTTAGGCATGCTGCTCTTACCTGTATTTTTTTGTACCTCTGTATGTATGCTAAAATTACTAAATAAAATAAATAAATAAATGATGTAGGGCGAAATGACAGTAGTTTGTTGGATTATGTATTGGTAGATAAAAGACTGTTGAGTAGACTTCAGGATGTACATGTTTATAGAGGGGCCTCAGATATATCAGATCACTTTCTAGTTGTAGCTACACTGAGAGTAAAAGGTAGATGGGATACAAGGAGAATAGAAGCATCAGGGAAGAGAGAGGTGAAGGTTTATAAACTAAAAGTGGAGGCAGTTAGGGTAAGATATAAACAGCTATTAGAGGATAGATGGGCTAATGAGAGCATAGGCAATGGGGTCGAAGAGGTATGGGGTAGGTTTAAAAATGTAGTGTTAGAGTGTTCAGCAGAAGTTTGTGGTTACAGGAAAGTGGGTGCGGGAGGGAAGAGGAGCGATTGGTGGAATGATGATGTAAAGAGAGTAGCAAGGGAGAACAAGTTAGCATATGAGAAGTTTTTACAAAGTAGAAGTGATGCAAGGAGGGAAGAGTATATGGAGAAAAAGAGAGAGGTTAAGAGAGTGGTGAAGCAATTTAAAAAGAGAGCAAATGAGAGAGTGGGTGAGATGTTATCAACAAATTTTGTTGAAAATAAGAAAAAGTTTTGGAGTGAGATTAACAAGTTAAGGAAGCCTAGAGAACAAATGGATTTGTCAGTTAAAAATAGGAGAGGAGAGTTATTAAATAGAGAGTTAGAGGTATTGGGAAGATGGAGGGAATATTTTGAGGAATTGTTAAATGTTGATGAAGATAGGGAAGCTGTGATTTTGTGTATAGGGCAAGAAGGAATAACATCTTGTAGGAGTGAGGAAGAGCCAGTTGTGAGTGTGGGGGAAGTTCGTGAGGCAGTAAGTAAAATGAAAGGGGGTAAGGCAGCTGGGATTGATGGGATAAAGGTAGAAATGTTAAAAGCAGGTGGAGATATAGTTTTGGAGTGGTTGGTGCAATTATTTAATAAATGTATGGAAGAGGGTAAGGTACCTAGGGATTGGCAGAGAGCATGCATAGTTCCTTTGTATAAAGGCAAAGGGGACAAAAGAGAGTGCAAAAATTATAGGGGGATAAGTCTGTTGAGTATATATACCTGGTAAAGTGTATGGTAGAGTTATTATTGAAAGAATTAAGAGTAAGACTGAGAATAGGATAGCAGATGAACAAGGAGGCTTTAGGAAAGGTAGGGGGTGTGTGGACCAGGTGTTTACAGTGAAACATATAAGTGAACAGTATTTAGATAAGGCTAAAGAGGTCTTTGTGGCATTTATGGATTTGGAAAAGGCATATGACAGGGTGGATAGCGGGGCAATGTGGCAGATGTTGCAGGTGTATGGTGTAGGAGGTAGGTTACTGAAAGCAGTGATGAGTTTTTATGAGGATAGTGAGGCTCAAGTTAGAGTATGTAGGAAAGAGGGAGATTATTTCCTAGTAAAAGTAGGCCTTAGACAAGGATGTGTGATGTCACCATGGTTGTTTAATATATTTATAGATGGGGTTGTAAGAGAAGTAAATGCGAGGGTCTTGGCAAGAGGCGTGGAGTTAAAAGATAAAGAATCACACATAAAGTGGGAGTTGTCACAGTTGCTCTTTGCTGATGACACTGTGCTCTTGGGAGATTCTGAAGAGAAGTTGCAGAGATTGGTGGATGAATTTGGTAGGGTGTGCAAAAGAAAAAAATTAAAAGTGAATACAGGAAAGAGTAAGGTTATGAGGATATCAAAAAAATTAGGTGATGAAAGATTGGATATCAGATTGGAGGGAGAGAGTATGGAGGAGGTGAATGTATTCAGATATTTGGGAGTGGACGTGTCAGCGGATGGGTCTATGAAAGATGAGGTGAATCATAGAATTGATGAGGGGAAAAGGGTGAGTGGCGAGTCTGTGGAGAAAAAGAACTTTGTCCTTGGAGGCAAAGAGGGGAATGTATGAGAGTATAGTTTTACCAATGCTCTTATATGGGTGTGAAGCATGAGTGATGAATGTTGCAGTGAGGAGAAGGGTGGAGGCAGTGGAGATGTCATGTCTGAGGGCAATGTGTGGTGTGAATATAATGCAGAGAATTCGTAGTTTGGAAGTTAGGAGGAGGTGCGGAATTACCAAAACTGTTGTCCAGAGGGCTGAGGAAGGGTTGTTGAGGTGGTTCGGACATGTAGAGAGAATGGAGCGAAACAGAGTGACTTCAAGAGTGTATCAGTCTGTAGTGGAAGGAAGGCGGGGTAGGGGTCGGCCTAGGAAAGGTTGGAGGGAGGAGTTAAAGGAGGTTTTGTGTGCGAGGGGCTTGCACTTCCAGGAGTGAATGGAGACAAATGGTTTTTAATACTTGACGTGCTGTTGGAGTGTGAGCAAAGTAACATTTATGAAGGGGTTCAGGGAAACCGGCAGGCCGGACTTGAGTCCTGGAGATGGGAAGTACAGTGCCTGCACTCTGAAGGAGGGGTGTTAATGTTGCAGTTTAAAAACTGTAGTGTAAAGCACCCTTCTGGCAAGACAGTGATGGAGTGAATGATGGTGAAAGTTTTTCTTTTTCGGGCCACCCTGCCTTGGTGGGAATCGGCCAGTGTGATAATACAAAAAAAAATAATAATTACCAAACCTCTTTCTACACATAGCTCAATTAAAGACTCCCCATTTTCATTTACCCCTGGCACCCCAAATTTACCTATTACTCCCTCCACAACATTTTTACCTACTTTAGCATTGAAATCCCCAACCACAAGTACTCTCACACTTGGTTCAAAACTCTCCATGCACTCACTCAACATTTCCCAAAGTCTCTCTCTCTTCTCTACACTTCTCTCTTCTCCAGGTGCATAAACACTTATTATATCCCACTTTTCACATCCAACCCTTATTTTACTCCACATAATCCCTCTTTTCCTGCCATAACTTATCCTTCAACATTATTGCTACTCCTTCTTTAGCTCTAACTCTATTTGAAACCCCTGACATAATCCCATTTACTTCTCCCCACTGAAACTCCCCCACCCCTTTAGGTTTGTTTCATTTAAAGCCAGAACATCCAGCTTCTTGTCATTCATAACATCCATAATCATCTCTTATCATTCGCACAACATCCACGCACATTCAAACATCCCACTTTGACGATTTTCTTCTTTTTCTTTTTAGTAAGCTCTACAGGTAAAGGGGTTACTAGCCCATTGTTCCTGGCATTTTTGTTGACTTTTTCAACACATATGGCATAGGGAGGAAAGATTCTTATTCCACTTCCCCATAGATATGAAAGGAAAAGCAATATGAACAAGAACTATTAATATAAAATCAAAGAAAACTCAGCTGAGTGTATATACATAAACGTGTACATGTATGTGTAATGTGACCTAAGTAGAAGTAGCAAGACGTACCTGAAATCTTGCATATTTATGAGACAGAAAGATGACCCCAGGAATCCTCCATCATGTAAAACAAATACAGTGGACCCCCGGTTAACGATATTTTTTCACTCCAGAAGTATGTTCAGGTGCCACTACTGACCGAATTTGTTCCCATAAGGAATATTGTGAAGTAGATTAGTCCATTTCAGACCCCCAAACATACACGTGCAAACGCACTTACATAAATACACTTACATAATTGGTCGCATTCGGAGGTGATCGTTATGCGGGGGTCCACTGTACAGGCTTACGTTTTACACTCACTCGGCAGGATGGTAGTACCTCCCTGGGTGGTTGCTGTCAACCATCTTACTACTATAAATAATTAAATAAATAAGTAAGTTTCATAAATAAGAAATATTGTATAAAAACATAATATATATTGTAAAGAAACAAAGTGGTTTTATAAAGTGTACATACGCTGGCGGTGGTGGAGAGTGGAAGATAGGCTACTTGCTACTAGCTCCTACTGCCACCACACACCTCACTTGTTTATCTATGATTTCATGCTGTAATTCCATGGACATCTTCCTCTTTTTCTTCTCAGCACTGTCCTTTGCACATACTTTCTTGGGACCCATGGTTAGAAAAAAGAAATTTGGCATCAGTAACACGAGAAATGCTTCCACAGTGACATAAACACATTGCACAGCTCAGTTCATGTTGTTGCGTTGGCTGTGCCACCTAGTGGCGATGTTCTGAAACACACTTATTATTATTATTATTATTATTATTATTATTATTATTATTATTACAGTGGACCCTTGGTTATTGTAATAAATCCGTTCCAGAGAGGGTGACTAAAGCCGAATTTGACAATTTCCGAATATATTTTCCCCATAAGAAATAATGTAAATCCAATTAACCCATTCCAGACACCCAGAAGTATTAAAAAAAAAAATTTTTCCATGAAATATACATTTATCTACACAGAAAACAATGTGACACGGAGAATAAAACAATAATAACATGACACTTACCTTTATTGAAGACTCTTCTTAGTATGTTGAATGGGAGGAGGGGAGAAGATGGAGAAATTACTGTTTGGAACAGGAATCCCCTTCCAAAAAGGCTTCAGGTACCAAGTCCTTTTCTGGGGTTACTTCTCTTCTTTGTTTTTTAATGCCACTAGGACCAGCTTGAGAGTCACTGGACCCCTGTTGCTCAAAAAAGTGTTCCAGAGAGGTCTGTCTATGGTGTATGTTAGAAATTGTGGCAGCAGCATTGGAGTGTGTTGGGAAACAGGAAAAGATAGTCCTTCAATATTTATTTATATTATGTCTTTGCAAACAGCACATTGAGATTTTGTATTTACAATAGTGGGTTGCAGTGCAAAGAGAGCCTCTATTATGCCTGGGCATTATGGGCCAACTTAACATTATTGGCTTGCAGACTACTTAACACTAAGGATTATATCATAGTTGTACAGTAGGATAGTAATTATTTCATAGTTGAACAGTATATATGTGCCAATATATTTACCACTACATAACTTAGTCCCTTTTTACATTTCTCCTGAAATAATTCTCTATATACCAATACATGCTGCCCTTTATTCAGTAATTGCTATACTCCTAGTTCTAACAACAATTAAAGGGCTACTTTTTCTTCCTCTTGTCCATATAGTCACATTTATTAAAATACTCCAGGTGTTACTGATTTTGTTTTTAATACATTCTTTTATTGTTATATTTACTAGCTCCTTTATTTTAGCTGTAAATATCTACCGTAGTTCATAAACTCACATTTGTTAAAGTAATTAAGGTGCTATTAGATGCTTAAGTGTATAACTGAATTATCTATTCTGTAATAATCCCTTTTTCTTTCAAATTTTTACAAGTTTTAGAATAATTACAGAGTCTTATTCATAAGTCTAGTTGTAGATTCACTATAAATCTTATATTATTTTACTCAGAAAATCTAGTTTGTAGAGTCACTCTCATCTTATAACTACAGGCATAGATCCTGATGTAAACTTTTTACTGGTTTAGAAAGACATGTAAGCAAACACTATAACATATTTATTAGAAAACGTTTCGGTCCTGGGACCTTGATCACTTCTAACATGTTAGAAGTGATCAAGGTCCCAGGACCGAAACGTTTTCTAATAAATATGTTATAGTGTTTGCTTACGTGTCTTTCTAAACCAACTTGTCGGTATTTATTACCAAGGTTTATACCAAACTTTTTACTAAATGAATTACACGAATCAAACATCAACTGTAATTAGTATACAGCAGACCAAGCAAAGACGTTACTCAGTGCAAACAATAACATAACCATCTTTAACTACAATATCAGATCCTTGAGCAAACATTATGATGACTTCACAGCATTACTCAATTCCCTTCATTCCAATATATCAATCATTGCACTCACAGAAACCTGGCTTAAGCCTGATACTACAGATGTCTTTACTATTCCTGGCTACATGGCCATACACAACTGTAGAACAGACCAGCAAGGGGGAGAAACAGCTATATACTACTCAAATCAACTCGGATGTATCAATAAATCTTGCACAAGGGACGAACATGGAGAATATATCACAGCCAAAATTAAATCAAAAGACCTGCCAAAACCCCTCACAGTTATAAACATATACAGAGTACTACAGTCAAACATTTATCACTTTAGTGAAAAACTAGGAAACATGATTACTGAAGCACACATGAATAAAGACCACCTACTACTAACAGGAGATTTCAACATAAACATACTACGCGGCCAGGACCCACAAGTAACCGAATTCACAAACACAATGAGTAACTGCCTGTTGCTACCAGCAATATCTAAACCTACAAGAATCACCGAGACAAGCATCTCCTTAATAGACCACATCTGGACAAACATCATATCCCCTTTAAAATCAGGCATAATCACAGACAACACTACAGACCACTACCCAACCTTTCTCATAACTAATCTGGGCAAACTGCCACAGGACATTACTAAAGTAACCTTCAGACTACATAACGAGACAGCAGTTAACAACTTTATAGCAGCTATGAATAACATCGATTGGCAAAATGAGATCGAAACATATACAGATATGAATGAATGTATAAATAATTTTCTAAAACAAGCCCATTGCCTCTATAACAGACATTGCCCCCAAAAAACTAAACAGATCACAGCAAAGAGACTGAATAATCCCTGGCTAACACCAAGCATCCTCAAATCCATTAACACAAAGCACAAATATGAAAAACAGTATAGAATGGATCAAATAACTAGAGAACAGTCTAAACGTTACTCGTCAGCACTTACCAGCCTGATAAGAAGATCTAAAAAATTGTATTATGAAAATAGATTACATAACATCAAAGGTGATATGAAAAAACCTGGAAAACTCTATCTGAAATTCTTGGAACTAAAAAGTTATCCAAAAACAAAACAATCAAACTAACAAAATCAGATGAACCCCTACTCACACCTACTGAAACAGCAAACAGACTCAATGTTTTCTTCTCCACCATAGGAAAAAATCTAGTGAACAAAATACCAAGCGCAAACACCCGCCCATCAGAGTACCTCTTAGGCACCTACCCAAATATGCTATTCCTAGCTCCAACCAACCCCATAGAAGTTACACTCATCATAAACACCCTTAAAAACAAGGCAGGAGACATAAACAACTTGCCTGCTTTTATGTACAAAAAAGCTTCTCAAGTATTGTCACCAATTATTGCAACGCTCTTTAACAAATCCATTGAATCATCTACTTTCCCAACAATCCTCAAAGGAAGTGACCAAGCTGACTTGAATAACTATAGACTAATATCTAACTTACCACTGCTCTCTCAAATCTTTGAAAAATTAATTCATAGATGGATCTATTCCTACCTTGTCTCACACAACACATTAAACCCTTGTCAGTTTGGATTCAGGAATAATAAAAGCACAAATGATGCTATCATACACACGCTAGAACTAATATATACCGCACTCGAGAAGAAAGAAATCCCGCTGGGCATTTTCATTGATTTACGTAAAGCTTTCGATACAGTCGACCATGAACTTCTGTACTCTAAATTAACGCGCTATGGTATCAGAGACCATTTCCTCAACTACCTAAAATCATACCTTAGTAACAAACTCAATATCTGTATGCAAATGATGCAAACTCTTCCACTCAACCAATCACTGTAGGAGTCCCACAAGGAAGTGTCCTTGGACCACTCCTCTTTCTCATCTACATCATTGATCTACTGAATGCATCACAGCTACTCAAACCCATATTATTTGCAGATGACACTACATATGTCTTTTCCCACCCAAACACAGTCATACTAGCCAACACAGTCAATGCCGAATTGCAGAAAATATCTGCCTGGATGATGACTAACAAACTTACCCTGAATACTGATAAAACCTATTTCATTCAGTTTGGAAACAAAGCTGCAAATAATCCAATTAACATAACGCTAAATGGATTATCAGTCACAAGACTCACAGAGGGAAAATTCCTAGGTATCCACCTTGACAGTAGCCTTAAGTTCCGGACACACGTACAACAAATCACCAAGAAAATCTCCAAGACTGTAGGCATACTATTAAAGGTAAGGTACTATGTTCCACAATCAGCTCTCCTGGCACTGTATCATTCACTCATATACCCTTATCTTACATATGGAATTTGTGCATGGGGATCAACAACATCCAATCACCTAAAACCTCTAGTAACCCAGCAAAAGGCAGCAGTAAGAATAATGATAAATTCCCACTCCCGCCAGCATACTCCACCAATTTTCAAAAGTCTGAATCTGCTCACCATTAAGAACATCCATACTTATTCATGTGCCTACTACATAATCAGAACAATACATGCAAATATAAACCCTCCACTCAAACTTCTCACCAACCTAAACAGGACACATGACCACAACACAAGACACAGATCTCTTTTTGATATACCTCATGTCCATATTACACTGTGTAAAAACTCTGTGCACATAAAGGGCCCCAAAATAGGGAATTCATTACCAGAAGATATTAAAGTAACCCGGTCTTAAAATCAACTTAAGACTTTTCTCAAAAGCCACTTAATCACCCTAGACTAAACAGTAAATACTCGGTACACACATACACCTACCATCCGACTTACGACCTGCTCAACTTACGACCACTGAACTTACGACCTGCTCGACTTACGACCACTGAACTTACGACCATGTTTTTTATGCCAAATTTCTGGGAAATAAACAACTATTTGTGTTGCACACAGTGTTTATCCTAAACCTTACAGTATAAAATACAGTACTAACAGCATAAAAAGTAAAGTAAAACATGAAATACCAAAATAAAACAAAATAAAGTCATTACAAAAATGTTTTGTTGATATTCAGTGGTAAAGTTCGACTTGCGACCATTTCGACTTACGACCGGTTTCTCGGAACCAAACTCGGTCGTAAGTCGGATGGTAGGTGTACTTATGTACTCCCACATCATAACTTCAACAATCACTTTGAACCTTTTATCCATTCTTGACAGGAATATAATTGAATCATTGTTTTCACTAAAAGTATTTTTGAATAGATGAATATGTCTTTTGTCTTATACAAATTTTGATTCTCTTATAATTAATACTCTACTATGACACTAATACTAACTCTACGGCTTATTTATCTAGAACAGTTCATCTAATATGATGTAATAAACAATATTAATAACATAGAAACATGATACAGTAGGGCCCCACTTATTCAGCAAGTTAGGTTCTAGGCTACTGCCGGAAAGCAGAACTCCATTTTTTTAATTTATAAATGCCAGATAACAAGTTTACACTAACCTATATTAAGTTAGCAAGTAGAAATGACCTGATTAGGTGGGTCATTGGGCTAATCCAGGGGTGGACATGGACCTGCTTTGCATGGGTCAGTAGGCCTGCTGCAGTGTTCCTTCTTTCTTTTGTTCTTATGTAACATGTTTCTTATATAATTTTGAAGAAAATATCATAGATGGATTAATGAAAATGTCTATAATGACGTAAAATTAGACATTTAATGTGCCCAAGAGTGATTATTATTACATAATAGAGAGCTGTGCTTATGGAGAATGTATACAAACCGGGTGGTGCACGCCATATTTGAAAGACCACTTGCCGTATAGAAAGCTTTTATTCAGAATTTGAGATCACCATATTAGTGGAACGTCTTAAGGCAAAATGCTGAAAAGCGGTGCCCTACTGTATATACTCTAGAATTAATAAAATACAGTGGACCCCCGCATAACGATCACCTCCGAATGCGACCAATTATGTAAGTGTATTTATGTAAGTGCGTTTGTACGTGTATGTTTGGGGGTCTGAAATGGACTAATCTACTTCACAATATTCCTTATGGGAACAAATTCGGTCAGTACTGGCACCTGAACATACTTCTGGAGTGAAAAAATATCGTTAACCGGGGGTCCACTGTATAGTGGTCCCTCGATAATCGTAGGGCTCGAGAGTCGTAGATTTCAGAAATCATAGCGATATTTTTTTTATAAACATGGGCTCGCTAATCGTAGATTGACTCGCGAATAGTAGTTCGTGCGGGATGCGTACGCACGCTGTGAGTCAGGGCGGCCTCCCTTCCCAGCCAGTGTGGCATTGTTTACCAGTGAGCAATGGTCCCCTTACTTGCTCCTACGAAATATTTCATAATATTCCATTCATTTTAGTGCTTGCAAGTACTAAATAAGCTACAATGGCTCCATAGAAAGCTCCTAGTGCCAAGCCTTTGGTAAAGAAGGTGAGAAATACAATTGAATTTAAGAAAACCATCATTGAACAATATGAAAGTGGCTTAAGTGCGGCCGAACTGGCCAGGATGTATAACAAACCCTATACAACCATATGTTCCATCGTGGCCAAGAAAAAGGAAATCAAGGATGCTGTTGTTGCAAAAGGGGTAAATATGCCGACAAAAATGAGATCACCAGTACTCGAAGAGGTTGAGAAGTTATTATTGGTGTGGATAAACGAGAAACAATTAGCAGGAGATAGTATTATGACGTCGATAATTTGTGAAAAGGCTAGGCAGTTGCACGACAATCTGGTAAAGATATTGCCTGCAACTAGTGGTGATGCGAGTGAATTTAAGGCCAGCAAAGGTTGGTTTGAGAGATTTAAGAAAAGTAGTGGCATACACAGTGTGGTAAGGCATGGTGAGGCTGCCAGTTCGGATCACAAAGCGGCTGAAAAATATGTGCATGAATTCAAGGAGTACATAGAGGCTGAAGGACTGAAACCTGAACAAGTGTTCAATTGTCACGAAACAGGCCACTTTTGGAAGAAAATGCCGAAGAGGACCTACATTACACAGGAGGAAAAGGCACTGCCAGGACACAAGCCTATGAAAGACAGGCTGACACTCATGTTCTGTGCTAATGCTAGTGGGGATTTCAAAGTGAAGCTGTTACTAGTGTACCATTCTGAAAATCCCAGAGTGTTCAGGAAAAACAATGTTATGAAGAGTAAACTGTGTATGTTTTGAAAATTTAATAGTAAGGCTTGGGTCACTAGGGACATTTTCGTCGAGTGGTTCAATGAAGTGTTTGGCCCTAGTGTGAAGAATTACCTCCTGGAAAAGAAATTGGATCTCAAGTGCCTCCTAGTAATGGACAATGCACCTACTCATCCTCCAAACTTGGATGACCTAATTTTCGAGGAGTTTGGGTTCATCACAGTAAAGTTCTTGCCCCCGAATACCACTCCTCTCCTCCAGCCCATGGACCAGCAAGTCATTGCAAACTTTAAAAAACTCTACACCAAAGCAATGTTTCAAAGGTGCTTGAATGTGACCTCAGACACTCACTTGACCCTAAGAGATTTTAGGAGAGAACACTTCAGCATCCTCCATTGCATAACCTTTATAGGACTTTGAACTCTGCTTGGAGAAAATTGTGGCCAGATTGTGTCGACAAGAGGGATTTTGAAGGGTTTGGGGCTGACCCTGATGAGCCTATGTCTGTTGTTAAATCTATTGTGGCAATGGGGAGTTCCATGGGGTTGGATGTGAGTTTGGAGGATGTGGAAGACCACAACGAAGAGCTCACCACTGAGGAGCTGCAAGAGCTTCAGCAGGAAGAGCAACAGATCGCAGCTCAGAATCTTGCTGCAGAGGAGGAGGAAGAGAGCTGGAAGAAGGTGCCTTCTTCAGAAATTAAGGAGATTTTTGAAATGTGGAGTAAGATGGAAAGATTCATGGAGAAACATCACCCTGACAAGGCTGTTGCAAGCCATGTTGGCAACATGTACAGTGACAAAATCTTGGCCCATTTTAGGGAAGTGTTAAAGAGATTCCAGAAACAGAGCTCTCTGGACAGTTATTTTGCGAGACAGGACTCCAGTGACTCAAGCTGGTCCTAGTGGCATTAAGAAACAGAGAAGAGAAGTAACCCCAGAAAAGCAATTGGTGCCTGAGGTGTTGATGGAAGGGGATTACCCTTCCAAACTGTAAATAATCCAATCTCTCTCCTCCTCCAGTCTCCCATACACTAAGAATAATCACCAATAAAGGTAAGTGTTATGCTGTTACTGTTTCATTCATCATGTCCCATTGTATTGTTTATGTACTACATCTATATTTCATGTAAAAAAAATTTTTGTTTTAATACTTCTGGGTGTCAGGAACGGATTTATTGTATTTACATTATTTCTTATGGGGAAAATTGATTCGAAAATCGTAGATTTTGATAATAGTAGCACCTCCAGGAACGGATTAAATACGATAAACGAGGGACCACTGTACATGTATGTCATTACATATGTGATGTGTGTTGTTTGTTGTTGGGTGTATAAGGGCCACTGAAAGATAAACCTTACATGGTGGTGATGGCAGCAGCAGAGGCACTGGTGTTAGTCAGTAGCTACACTGTTAATGCTACACTTTATCGCTGGCTGGCACTATAGCCTTTATCGACTCCTGCTGCTTTAGCTGGCTGGCACTGAAGCCTTTATCGACTCCTGCTGCTTTAGTATCTTACATGCCGCAGAATCTCTGAAGAAGGTATATTCCCCCCTCTCTCTCTCAACCCTTTACAAAAGGGCTGGCTGGAACTAGGAACTTTCTTTGGGCCTATGGTGGCTTATTTAGCAGTTGCAAGCACTATAATGAATGGAATAATATGAAATGTATCGTATGAACGCATGGGATCATACTCACTGGCTGATAAACAATGGCACATTGAGTGTCGGGTCGCTGTTGCTGTGCGGACGCATTAAGGATGAATGACTATTACCAAGCTTAATGACAATCACCGAGCCAGTATTTTGACAAAAAAGTTACGATTTCCGAATATTACGAAATTTGATGACTATGATATCCGGGGGTCCACTGTATTAATATTACATGTATTATTAATTTAGGGAATGGAGCACAGATACAATTCCCTTGATTAAGAGCCTCTCACCAGCATCAAGGAACCTCTCTAGGGTGAAGCTTGCAACCTGAATTTTGGCTCGTATCCAGAAGCAAAAAATCGACTGGGCGACAGCTCATATCATGAAAAACTCGCATGCTGGGGCACTTGTAAGCTGAGGTTACGCTGTACAATGGAATCTTGACTTACGAGTGTCCCAACGTATGAGTTTTTTGAGATACAAGCCGTCCCTGGGTCGATTTTTTGCTCTGAGTTTTTCTTCTCAGCACTGTCCTTTTACTTTCTAAGGACCCATGCTTAGAAAAACGAAATTTGGCCAGATGACTGTCAAAAATGTAAGCAAAGCATGAGAGAACTGCTCCCACAGTGAGGTAAACAGTGCACAGAGTTGGCAGGATGCATTATTATAATAATAATAATAATAATAATAATAATAATAATAATTGTTATTATTATTAGTAGTGGTAGTAGTAGTAGTATTAATTTAGGTAACTAGAGCACAGATCCAATTCCCTGAATTGATAATGATAATAATAATAGTATTATAATGATAGATCTTCAGTTCCCTAAATTAATAATAATACATAATATGTATGTAATATTTCAGAATGCTGCCGCTAGTTGACATAGCTGATGCCAAAACATCCAGTAAGCAGTACAAATGTTTACATCGCTGTGGGAGCAGTTCTCTCATGCTTGCTAGCTTTTTGTTACAGTTATTTGGCCATATTTCTTTTTTCTAACCATGAGACCTAGGGAAATAAGGGCAAAGGACAGTGCTGGAAAGAAAAAGAGGATGATTTCCATGGACTTAGCCAGGCAGTGCCAGCTTATTACAGCTATGATATGTAGATACTACAGCTATTTCAGTTATGTTGAGTGATTAAACAAAACAAATTGTATCAGTTAAGTTCAGCAATCAAACAAAGCAATGTTGCTGTTGGAGGTTTACAGGGCCACTGACATCATATGCCGCACCCTCGACAGCCCCCCACCCTCAACGTCCCCCACCCTCAACATCCCCCCACCCTCAACATCCCCCACCATCTCTGCTCCAGGTATGTAAGTACATATACACTTTATATAAACAGTTTAACATTTCTTTACATTCTGTTGCGTATTATGATTTATTATGTTTTTATATGCAATATTTCTGCAGTTATCCTCACAAATACTCTGTTTTCTCTTACAGTAAGAGCATGGGAGGATACCATAGTCAAAGTTGGACAGGAAATAGCGGACGCTTCCACCGCTGCCTCTGCCACCATATTATGGCCTATTTTATTCATTCTAGAGTATATATCATGTTTCTGTGTTAATTATATTGTTTATTATGTCATATTAGATGAACTGTGATTGATAAATAAGTCGTACAGTTGATAATAGCGTCATATTCAAGTATTTTTTTCATCTCTCCAGAGTGCAGGAACGGATTAACCCTTTGACTGATTCAGCCGTATATACAGTAGACCGTCATTTAGCACGAGTTTATTTGGCACGATTTGGGTATAGCACAATCGAAGAATTGCGGCACAATTTTACGTAACACGTCGTAAGATGAATTTAACATGGTTCAGTTTGTGGGAAGGAAAAAAAACTTCCCTCGTCCTCAAGTGGCTGCTTTGTTGTGGATCAGTGAGGGAGACCTCCCGCCGTCCCCAGCCAACTCCTGACACCACCGCAACATCCCAGCATTTGTACTTCATACATGTCCCGTCCAAGTTCTCTGCTACAAGCTTGTGATTGTGAATTGTGTTTTGATCTTTTAACTGCTATATCTTTTATCTGCCAAGCAATCATGGCACCCAGCAGGCATACCAGTGTTCCTCAGAGTGGCAAGAAAAGGTGTAAGCATTTAAGTCTTTGAATTAACGAAGGAAACAAAGATATTAGACAAGACATTCTGTGGCCATAATGAAGTGTTACTTTGTACATATAAAAAAGAGGTAAGCATAAGTTTGTGTGACTGACTGACGTCATTACTGAATGATTGACTTCCTGACTGAATTACTGAGTAACTTGACTGTTTTACTGAATCATTTGACTGACTTACTGAATGATCTGACTGACTTACTGAATGACTTGACTGACTTACTGAACAATTTGACTGACTTACTGAATGACCTGACTGACTTACTGAATCACTTGACTGACTTACTGAATGACTTGACTGATTTACTCAAGGACGTACTGACTGACTGAATGACTTCAGACTTACTGAATTCTCAGTAGTAGTACCAGTTCCTAGTAACCAGTTACCAGTAACCAGTGTACCAGTAGATGACTCACTACCAACCGTCTGTGTGAATCATTGACTGTATTCATATCGAAAACCCACATGACAGAATGACTTGACTGACTTACTGAATGGCTTGACTTACTGAATGAATTGACTGACTTACTGAATGACTTGACTGACTTACTGAATGACTTGACTGACTGAACAACTTGACTGACTGAACAACTTGACTGACTGAATGGCTTGACTGACTTACTGAATGACTTGACTGACTTACTGAATGACTTGACTGAATGGCCTGACTGAATGACTTGACTTCTTTACTGAATGGCTTGACTGACTTACTAAACAACTTAACTAACTTACTGAACAACTTGACTGATTTACTGAACGCTGGCTACCTCACTCAACGACTTGACTGACTTTCTGAACAACTTGACTGACTTACTGAATGACTTGACTGACTTACTGAATGACTTGACTGACTTACTGAATGACTTGACTGACTTACTGAATGACTTGACTGACTTACTGAATGACTTGACTGACTTACTGAATAACTTGACTGACTGAATGACTTGACTGACTGAATGGCTTGACTGCTTTACTGAATGGCTTGACTGATTTACTGAATGACTTGAGACTTACTGAAACACTTGACTGACTTACTGAATAACTTGACTGACTTACTGAATGGCTTGACTGACTTACTGAATGACTTGACTCACTGAACGACTTACTGAATGGCTTGACTGACTTACTGAATGATTGACTTACTGAACGACTTGACTGACTTAATGAATGGCTTGACTGACTTACTGAAACACTTGACTGACTTACTGAATGACTTGACTGACTTACTGAACGACTTGACTGACTTAGTGAATGACATGACTGACTTACTGAATGACTTGACTGACTTACTGAAACACTTGACTGACTTAATGAATGACTTGACTGACTGAATGACTTGACTTACTGAATGACTTGTGTGACTTACTGAACAACTTGTCTGACTTACTGAATGACTTGAGACACTGAATCACTTGACTGACTTACTGAATCACTTGACTGACTTGCTGAATCACTTGACTGACTTGCTGAATCACTTGAGATTGAATCACTTGAGTGACTTACTGAATGACTTGACTGGCTTACTGAATGACTTTACTGACTTACTGAATGACTTGACTGACTTACTGAATCACTTGACTGAATGGCTTGACTGAGTGAATGACTTGACTGCTTTACTGAACGGCTTGATTGATTTATTGAATGGCTTGACTGATTTACTGAATGACTTGACTGACTTACTGAATGGCTTGACTAACTTAATAAAGAACTTGACTAACTTAATGACTTGACTGACTTACTAAACAACTTGACCGAATGACGTGACTGACTTTCTGAACAACTTGAATGACTTGACTGACTCAATCACTTGACTGACTTACTGAATGACTTGACTGGGTTACTGAATGACTTGACTGACTTTCTGAATGTCTTGACTGACCTACTGAACAACTTGACTGACTTACTGAATGACTTGACTCACTGAACGACTTGACTGACTTACTGAATGGCTTTACTGACTTACTGAATGACTTGACTGACTTACTGAATGACTTGACTGACTTACTGAATGTCTTGACTGACTTACTGAATGACTTGACTGACTTACTGAATGACTTGACTGACTTACTGAATGACTTGACTGACTTACTGAATGTCTTGGCTGACTTACTGAATGACTTGACTGACTTACTGAGTGACTTGACTGACTGACTGATTGACTTGACTTACTGAATGACTTGATTGACTTACTGAATCACTTGACTGACTTACTGAATGACTTGTCTGACTTACTGAATGACTTGACTGACTTACTGAATCACTTGACTGATTTCCTGAATGACTTGATTGACTTACTGAATCACTTTACTGACTTACTTTCTGAATCACTTGAGACACTGAATCACTTGACTGACTTATTGAATCACTTGACTGACTTACTGAATCACTTGACTGATGTACTGAATCACTTGACTGACTTACTGAATCACTTGACTGACTTACTGAATCTCTTGTGTCTGAATCACTTGACTGACTTATTGAATCACTTGACTGACTTCCTGAGTGACTTGATTGACTTACTGAATCACCTGACTGACTTACTGAATGACT
Organism: Cherax quadricarinatus; assembly: GCF_038502225.1. Classification (NCBI taxonomy): domain Eukaryota; kingdom Metazoa; phylum Arthropoda; class Malacostraca; order Decapoda; family Parastacidae; genus Cherax; species Cherax quadricarinatus. The sequence goes on from NC_091327.1 coordinate 7,076,434, forward strand.
TAAAGTTAGACTCTCCAGTACAACCATCACAGCATAATGCTCCACACTCTTCACAATCATCCACGAACACCAGCACCCACAATTTAAGGTAAGAAATACTGTTATTTTTCTTACATTTGTAATCATAAGCAATAAAAACATAATGCATCACAACAATGAGGTACAATTACTTATTCACTTTTATTTTTATAAGATGTGGAGGCCTTAAAAAGTTGTCTGGATCTTTTGGGTCTCTTGGGAACGTAACCCTATTTTTCCCATAAGTTCTTCAGTTCATCTGACACGGTGTTACCTAACACGGTGTTTTCAGGAACGTAACTACCGTGTAAAATAAAGGCCTACTGTATATGTCTTAATCCTTTCAGGGTCGACAGGCCCTCTCAGAGACTTGTTCTCAGGGTCGCCCAAATTTAAAAAAAAAAAATTATTTTTTTCTGCTGAAAAGATAGAGAATCTTTTCCTGATCATAATGACACTAAAAGTATGAAATTTGATGGAAAACGTACGGAATTATACTCTCGCGAAGTTAGCAGTCTCGACGATGTTTACACATCAGCGATTATGCCCACTTTAAGCCCTATTTTCTGCCAATTCCGTTGTACTAGTCGACAAAAATCATAACTATTTCACTAGAACTCCATTTTTTCTATCGAATGAGTTCAACAAACCACCCATTTACTGATTTCAACTATCCAATACAGTGGTCAGAATTTAGCAATTTTGCCAATTTCACACAAATTTCAAAAGATGCCAATTTCCGATTAGGGTCCAGAATAAACAAGAAAGACATTTCTGGCACTAAAATAACATTTCCTCTGTTCATTAGTCACGTCCCCACACCCCTCTTACATTCTTTTGCTTTCCACTTTGAATTTTTATTCTCACAAAAAAATAGAAGATTTACTGTTATGCAGACTACTGCATTAGTGTAGGAATGGTATAAATAATATCAGCGCACTTGTGAAAGAATATTAGACTCTCCAGTTGACGTGTATTGGACGCATAACATGATTTGTTTACTTTTGAACTTTGGTAAAAATCGAACATTTCTGCTATGAGCTCAATTTCAAGGTACTTTTCATTGTAAAACCAGTCGAAATCATCTCAATTTCTGCCATATGTCTTCCATTCTATAAAATGAGACCAGGAAAACTAGAATACAACAATAAATACCATACGAAAATACAGTGCAAAGTCGCTGTTTTAATCCAAAAACACGGTCAAAGTTTTTTTTTTTTTCTCATTAAGCACTGTGTGCTGCAGGATTTTTTCATACCATGCACACTGATCACATAGACCCATTCTTTCATATGTAGGTCTACCAGCTTTCTCTCATTAGATTTGAGGGCACTAGAATTTAGGCGTACTAGTACGTCAAAAACCCTGGTGCGTAAGCCGTACTAGTACGGCTGAAACCCTGAATGGGTTAAGAGTCAGTGTTTCCAACGTATTAATACGAGTAAATTCTAGTGGCTTCAGATCAAGGGGGAGATAGCTGGTAGGCCCATATGTGAGAGAATGGGTCTCAATGGTCAGTTTGCGCACTATAAAAAAAAATCGGGGAGCCAGTGGTGCATTGTGGGAATGCCATTTCAGTAGTCCTTGTTCAGCATGCCTAGCGGTAAGAAATATGTGACTCCCCAGTGAATCTGGGACTCTTCTCTTTCAAAGTGATTGCTCAAACACAGATGGAAGTGTCAGTGAAGTTGAATTTCATGGTTTTTGAGGAGTTCGTGACCGAAAGCAATGCTCAGGATACCAGAAGAAAGAAAGAAAGAGAAAGGAGAAAGAAAAAGGAGAAAGAAGGAGAAAGAAGAAAGAAAGAAAGAAAGAAAGATAATTAGCTAGGAAGGATGGTGGGGAAGCAAGCAACGGACCCCATTGTGTTGACAGGTGATAGGGGGAGTGAGCAATTATATATGTCATTTTGACAGCTCCCAGACCCTGACTCAGCACATTTAGAAGTCCCCCCCCCCCACACACACACCAACCACAAAGTTCCTGAAGATAATAGCAGTTCTATGAAACTTTCCATTGACCATGTATGTGTGCACCTACCATCCGACTTATGACCTGCTCGACGTACAACCACTCGACTTACGACTGTTTTGTATGCCAAATTTCTAGGAAATGAACAACTGTTTGTGTTGTACAGTGTTTATCGTAAACCTTACAGTATAAAATACAGTACTGGCAGTATAAAAATTGAAGTAAGAAATGAAATACCAAAATAAAACAATAAAATAGAGTCATTACAAAAATATGATGTTGATATTCAGTAGTAAGGTTTGGCTTACGTCCATTTTGACTTACGACCGGTTGGTTGGAACCAAGCTTGGTCGTAAGTCGGATGGTACCTGTATATATACGTATTATAGAAACCAGAAGGAAGGAAAGAAATTAAAAAAAGAAAGGTAGGTAGGAATGATGACACAGAACCATTTACCTAGGATAACTACCTAACTACTTTGAAGAAAACTGCTCAGACGAGGTGTTTTGTCTGTGTAAATACAAGAAAAACGGCCACAAAAATGCGAAGACACTTGTTTTACGTGTGAGGAGAGTGAAACACCATTGTGTATAAAACCATGTTTCAAAGAGTTCCACAAGCTGCAGAACTTCTAGGAACATGTCCGGTGACTGTACATTTGTATACATGTTATAGAACAATAGTAATAAAAAATGTTTTGTATTTGTGTAAACAGTATATTGATAATTATGTTTATGCATTTATTGTGTTGTATACGAGTGTATATGTGTACATTGCACCTTACTTTGGACTCACAGGCCACATAAGTTACCTGAAAAAATAAAGTAGTGGAAAAAGCAAGAAACCTTCGAATGGGAGTAAAAAAAAGTTTATCGGGTGAGTGACATTCGTTGCTGTTGCTATACGCAGCTCATTTTCTGCCAAATTTCTGCCTCTATATCTCGGTAATTAATGATCACTAAATTTTGTTTAGGCTTTAAACACTCAGCAAAATAATCCTAACATTTTGGTAAGAATTTTTTTTTTTTTTTTTTTTTTTTTTTTTTTTAAATAGAATGACAGTTTCAGAAATGGGCTTGCAACAATCAGATGGTTAATTTAAATGAGGAAAATTTATTTGATATATGAGTAAATTGAGTTACGAACTAGGTCTAGGTGAAGGTTTCACTGTACTATACTTGTAATTCCTGATATGTCACTTTACCTGGAGTTTACCTGGAGAGAGTTTCGGGGGTCAACGCCCCCGCGGCCCGGTCTGTGACCAGGCCTCCTGGTGGATCAGCACCTGATCAACCAGGCTGTTGCTGCTGGCTGCACGCAAACCAACGTACGAGCCACAGCCCGGCTGATCAGGAACTGACTTTAGGTGCTTGTCCAGTGCCAGCTTGAAGACTGCCAGGGGTCTGTTGGTAATCCCCCTTATGTGTGCTGGGAGGCAGTTGAACAGTCTCGGGCCCCTGACACTTATTGTATGGTCTCTTAACGTGCTAGTGACACCCCTGCTTTTCATTGGGGGGATGGTGCATCGTCTGCCAAGTCTTTTGCTTTCGTAGTGAGTGATTTTCGTGTGCAAGTTCGGTACTAGTCCCTCTAGGATTTTCCAGGTGTATATAATCATGTATCTCTCCCTCCTGCGTTCCAGGGAATACAGGTTTAGAAACCTCAAGCGCTCCCAGTAATTGAGGTGTTTTATCTCCGTTATGCACGCCGTGAAAGTTCTCTGTACATTTTCTAGGTCGGCAATTTCACCTGCCTTGAAAGGTGCTGTTAGAGTGCAGCAATATTCCAGCCTAGATAGAACAAGTGACCTGAAGAGTGTCATCATGGGCTTGGCCTCCCTAGTTTTGAAGGTTCTCATTATCCATCCTGTCATTTTTCTAGCAGATGCGATTGATACAATGTTATGGTCCTTGAAGGTGAGATCCTCCGACATAATCACTCCCAGGTCTTTGACGTTGGTGTTTCGCTCTATTTTGTGGCCAGAATTTGTTTTGTACTCTGATGAATAAGATAATAATCCAGGACAAACTAAATTATCATCTAAGGATTTTTCTGTAATTTCTGGGTTAGTTTTGAATTTTTAGAAGTAAATGTTTTAGTTCTTCTTTCTTTCAACACACTGGCTGTATCCCACCGAGGCGGGGTGGCCCAAAAGGAAAAACGAAAGTTTCTCCTTTTACATTTAGTAATATATACAGGAGAAGAGGTTACTAGCCCCTTGCTCCTGGCATTTTAGTCCTCTCTTACAACACGCATGGCTTACGGAGGAAGAATTCTGTTCCACTTCCCCATGGAGATAAGAGGAAATAAACAAGAATAAGAACTAGAAAGAAAATAGAAGAAAACCCAGAGGGATGTGTATATATATATGCTTGTATGTGTAGTGTGACCTAAGTGTAAGTAGAAGTAACAAGACGTACCTGAAATCTTGCATGTTCATGAGACGGAAAAAAGGACACCAGCAATCCTACCATCATGTAAAACAATTACAGGCTTTCGTTTTACACTCACTTGGCAGGACGGTAGTATCTCCCTGGGCGGTTGCTGTCTACCAACCTACTACCTAGAAATGTTTTAGTTATAAAGTTATACAGTGGACCCCCGGTTAACGAACTTTTTTCATTCCAGTAGTATGTTCAGGTGCCAGTACTGACCGAATTTTTTCCCATAAGGAATATTGTGAAGTAGATTAGTCCATTTCAGACCCCCAAACATACACGTACAAACACACTTACATAAATACACTTACATAATTGGTTGCATTTGGAGGTGATCGTTAAGCGGGGGTCCACTGTATTTTGTTTAGTCTTTTATTTTTGGTCACTAATATTTGTTTGAGCAAGTTTGGTATGTATTAGTTAAATTTGGTTATAAGTGATTTTGAGTTATCTTATTTCATATAAAATGCTTGTGAAAATTTGTTAAATAAAACCTGCTTTGTAATAAAACCAAATTTTGTTGTAATTATTACTTTTTTCTTCACTTTGGATAAATTTTCTCTGACAGGAGATGAAAGTGAGCACAGCGTGGCGTGCTCGTCATGCTTCAATGATCCCACTCTTCAGTGAGTCGCAGGGCAGAAGTGAGTCGTCCCTCAGCTCCTTACTTACCTTAACACAGGGAAGTACAACTAGTGAAGAGTCGTCTACTCTTGGAAACATACAAGCAACACAGGCCAACGTCTTCTCAGTAACCCAGCAACCAGGTATTATCTTGTGTCTGTCTGGAATGAATGGCAGCAGGTAATGGATAGTAACCATCCAAGACAATAATGTATTACCATCCTATAATATAAGTAACATAATTTCAGCAATTCTGCCTGAGTGCAGGATTGCTACCATCCTATAATATAAGTAACATACTACCATCCTATAATATAAGTAACATACTACCATCCTATAATATAAGTAACATACTACCATCCTATAATATAAGTAACATACTACCATCCTATAATATAAGTAACATACTACCATCCTATAATATAAGTAACATACTACCATCCTATAATATAAGTAACATACTACCATCCTATAATATAAGTAACATACTACCATTGTATAATATAAGTAACATACTACCATCCTATAATATAAGTAACATACTACCATCCTATAATATAAGTAACATACTACCATCCTATAATATAAGTAACATACTACCATCCTATAATATAAGTAACATACTACCATCCTATAATATAAGTAACATACTACCATCCTATAATATAAGTAACATACTACCATCCTATAATATAAGTAACATACTACCATCCTATAATATAAGTAACATACTACCATCCTATAATATAAGTAACATACTACCATCCTATAATTTAAGTAACATACTACCATCCTATAATATAAGTAACATACTACCATTGTATAATATAAGTAACATACTACCATCCTATAATATAAGTAACATACTACCATCGTATAATATAAGTAACATACTACCATCCTATAATATAAGTAACATACTACCATCCTATAATATAAGTAACATACTACCATCCTATAATATAAGTAACATACTACCATCCTATAATATAAATAACATAATTTCAGCAATCCTGCACTCAGGCAGAATTGCTGAACTTATGCTTCTTTTTCCTCAACATTACATACAAGTAAATCTTGCAAGTTTATGCTGTACTTGTATTCACTCTACACTTACCATTACTTTAATATGTATTTCTAGTAGTTCTTATTAATCTAATATTTACTTTGCAGTTTGAGGCATGGTTTGAGAAGACTTGGGTCCACTCATGAACCATGTAGTGAGCCACTGAATCATTAACTCATGGTTTGTCAGTGGACCAGAAGATGGTAATCCACTAAATTATTAACATATGGTTCATCAGTGGACCAGGGGGTGGTAATCCACTAGCCAGAAATTTGCCACTTAATGCCTTTCATGTCCTAGGTAGGTGGAGTGTTGTCTGCTGGGAGGTCTGCTCAATCCTTGCTTCCAGTTGTTGTTATGGCAGAATCAGACCAATTTCCTCATCCCTTACAGATGAGAGCCATTCTGAGTTGGTTTTGAGCAGGGGGACGACCTAGGTTTGAGTGAGGTTTGGAGCCTCTCGATTCATCCCGCCCCATCTTGTATAGTTCATGTATGTTTCTCAGGTGCTCTTTCAGAATTTGTGACTTTTGGCATTCTTAGGTTTCCTGTCCTTCCTTACACTTCTCCTCTACTTCAGTGTCAGAAATGTTTGCTTTTTTGAGCCTGGTGAGCTGTCTTGCTGTAGTAAGGTCAGATGTGCTAACTGTAGTGGGTTTCATCCAGCAGTCAAAGATGGCATTGCCTGTTCCCACCCGACCTTATGCTATTTTTGTAAAGGGACCCACAAGGTCACGTCCCAGTCTTGCCCGGTGTATCTCCAGGCTCTTGATTTCGCAAACTCAGCCAGGACCCAGTCCCTTTCACTCGATGAATGTAACTCCAGCTCATTTGTCTCCAGCACCCCCTCTGTTGGCATATCCCCAGCACTGGTGCAGCCAGGGCACCTATTCTCCACAGCTGTGAGGGCTAATATCCCGGTATCAAATTGTTCTGCGACTTGCAGAACTCTTCCTTCCAAGGATTTCCCACCTCTGGAGCAGCAACATCTCAAAGTGTCTTCAGACCCAGCTTCTGCTGCAGAAGTTATTGCTTATGCTCCTCCTCATTCATGACACGTGTCTTCCTATCAAGGTGGTGTGGCTCCAAAACCTACTCGAAGTTCAGTATCCCACTCAGTCCAAGTAGACCTTTTGCCTGACCCAGAGCCTCACTCCTCACAGAAGTACACCCACCTTCCTTCATTTCTTCTCATCCCCAACCCCAGTATGTCCCTGTTTCAGGACCCTTCCCTACTGAAGGTTTAGCTGTTTCATTCTTGCCTGCCTGGGCTTCATTTCTTTGTCCTGTCCTCCTTTTGGTGGAGGAAGCGATTCACTTCTTACAGGGTACCTATTTTGTGAGTGCATGTCTCTCGGTTCTTCCTCACCTTATTGGGCTTCTTAGTTCACACACTTGACTCATTCCTGCTGATCTATTCTTCTTCTCTGAAATGTCTGTTCCATATTGGGAAAGCTTCTGATCTCCGGGAGTTTCTAGCTGAGGTAGAGTCACTTGTGGTGGGCCTCTCCAAGGCATGGTTATGTCTTTGCCATTCTGTTCAGCTGTCTTTTTTAATGTTTACTATCAGGATTGCCTTGAATGAGGTGGTGATGGTGACCTAGCTCTTCTTGTGTGTCACAGGCTTGAGAGCATGACCCTCTCCGTCCAGGTCTATCAGAGTGGTGTATTAGAAACTCTAGCCATGCAAGTTGCTTTGGGCTCCCAGTGGTGTACCTTTCTCCTGATTTACAGTCTGGGCAAGTCAGTAACACAGAGTGAGTTTACCCATTACTTTCGGCAACTCAGCAGTCCAGCACTTGTTGTAGGGGACTTCAATGCTAGGCACCATTTCTGGGAGCCATCCCTTTCTCTGGGATCGGTGAATCCCACAGGTAGGGCCTTGTTCCAAACCCTCCTAGCATCTCGCCTTTCCTAGCTCACATCGCCAGGCTTGGAGACTAGAGTGGATCCTTACACAGGGTGAGCTACTTCGACCACATTCTTGGGTGTGGGTGTTTTACATCAGCCATTGTTTCTGTTGGTAGATACAGTCACTGTATCTACCAACGGAGCTCCAGCAGTGCCATAACTGTGATTCATCCACAGTGGAAAACTACTCAGTCTGGTTGGACAAGCTATAGTCACTGATTATAGCTTGCTTCGGGCAGGCTCCCATTCATTCCACCTTTCCGGAAGCTTCTGTTCACACCCCTGGGTTCCATGGTGAACTAATAAGTGCTTCCAGGCAGCGAAGGCACGTCGAAAGACATGGGCACAGTGGTGGTGCCGATATTCCAGGGCTCTGCAGTTGGCCTACCGAAGGGCTGATGCTTTATGTCAGCACCCTCCTCCACACAAGACGTGCTTCATGGGCTTCTTTCTGTTCTTCTCTTTCCTTTCTCACCTCTGCTAGTCAGGCATGGGGTTTCTTTCACTCTGTGTTGGGATCACGATCATTAAGGTCTTTTCCTGTTGGAGAATGGTGCAATGCCACTTTTGCCTCAGGATAAAGCTGAATTGTTAGCTAATTTCTTTGGGCCTACACATGCTCCTCCTCCTCTGCCTTCTGAGGTCATCAGATGGGGTCCTCTGCTCCCTATAGTACCTGAGGTTCACTGCCAGGTGCTGGTGCTTCCTTTCAGTTCCCACGAACTGCAGTGGGCACTCTCCCTCCTGCTCTTCTCTTGGGGAGAATAACATTCTTTATTCATTCTTACTCTATCTACCCCCTCTTGTACAAAAGCCATGCTGGCGGTTTTCAGTGCCAGAGCTAGACAGACAGACATGTTTATGTGTAACAGTGAAAACAAACAAAGCCAGGGGTTCCCTGCAGTAATGCACGATCATCAAGTGTCAAACCACTGCTGCACTGTCAGGAGTTTAGTGACAGTCTTACATCATGTTTCAAGGAGTTTCATATATACTTCAGCATGTCTATAACATTGCTTTGACCTATAAATACAGTGGTACCTTGGGATACGAACCTCTCAAAACTCAAACAAATTTGTAAGTGTATTTTTGGGGGTCTGAAACGGATTAATCAAATTTACATTATTCCTCACGGGAACAAATTCGTTTGGTATCGGCACTCGAACAGCCTTCTGGAACGAATTAAGTTCGTATCCTGAGGTACCACTGTACATACTTTGTATATACAGTGGACCCGCACCTTATGATGGCATTGCGTTATGTTAAATCCGCCATACGATAATGCAAAAATTTTGCCTCGTTTCACGTGTGGCCTGAGCGCAGCTCGGCTGCCCCGTGGGTGCCAGTGTTTACAAGCCAGCCAGTGCAGTCACATTCACGCATACAATCGGTACATTTCTTATTATCACAGCGTTTTTAGTGATTGTACCTGCAAAATAAGTCACCATGGGCCCCAAGAAAGCTTCTAGTGCCAACCGTGCAGTAAAAAAGGTGAAAATTACTATGGAAATGAAGAAAGAGATAATTGCTAAGTACGAAAGTGGAGTGCGTGTCTCAGAGCTGGCCAGGTTGTATACCAAACCCTAATCAACCATCCCTACTATTGTGGCCAACAAAATGCCAATCAAGGAAGCTGTTCTTGCCAAAGGTGCAACTTTGTTTTTGAAACAGAGATCGCAAGTGATAGATGTTGAGAGACTGTTATTGGTGTGGATGAACGAAAAACAGATAGGAGATACCATCTCTCAAGCGATCATATGTAAAAAGGGTGGGAAATACGTACTGTCGTACCACGGTCAGCTGCTGCTGCACCACGGTCAGCTGTTGCTGCACCACCGTCAGCTGTTGCTGCACCACAGTCAGCTGCTACTGCACCACCACCAGTTGTTGCTGCACCATGGTCAGCTGCTGCTGCACCAGAGTCATCTGTTGCTGAACCACGGTCAGCTGCTGCTGCACCATGGTCAGCTGCTGCTGCAGCAAAGTCAGCTGTTGCTGCACCATGGTCGGCTGTTGCTTCACCACGGTCAGCTGGTCCTAGTAGCATTAAAAGAAGAAGGGAAGTAACCCCGGAAAAGAACGTGCTACCTAAAGTCCTAATGGGGATTCCCCTTCTAAACATTAACAGCTTCCATACTCTCCCCTCCTCCCATCCCATCAGTCATCACCAGATCTTTAATAAAGGTAAGTGTCAGTTTGTGTGTATTAAAATTAATATTTCATGTAGTAAAAAATTTTTTCTTTCATACTTTGTGGTGTCTTGCACGGATTAATTTGATTTCTATTATTTCTTATGGGGAAAATTAATTCACCTTACGATAATTTCGGCATACAATGAGCTCTCAGGAACGGATTAATATCGTAAGGTGGGTGTCCACTGTATTTCTAGACAATAGTAAATGACCAAAGCAGGTGAAAATGTTCACCTATCAGTGTGTTTTTGACTATTTCAGTACAATTTCAGTACCTAATATTAGTGTCAGAACAAAGATTGGCTATGAAATCACAAGAACTACTATAAATTGTAATTATCAGAATATAAAAATTATATGAAATATAAAAATGAGAAAAAAAGGTATATTGGCAACACTTCTGCAAGTGGCAGGACTCAGTGCTGCTGTCAGGTGAGCATCCAGTGCCAACTTCGCGGGCTTATATCTCGGTAAGTACTGATCCTAATTTTTTTTTTTTTTTAATTTTATAACGTGTAGAATAATGCCCTCTTCATTTAAAAAAAAAAAATCTAAATATTTGGAGCACTGGGCGAGTGAATGTAGATCTACATTTGGACAGTTCAGGGGTTAGGCTGGTAAACATGGGGCTGCCAGGGCTTTCCCTCCATTGGTTATGTAACTTTTTGCAAGGGTTGTAGTTGGTGGTATGATGTCCTCACCCCATTCTATATACAGTGGACCCTCGCCTAACAAATATTAATCCATTCCTGAGAGCTCGACGTTAGGCGAAATTATCGTTACCCGAATTAATTTTCCCCTTAAGAAATAATGGAAATCAAATTAATCCGTTCCTGACACCCCAAAGTATGAAAAACAAAATTTTTTACCACATGACATATTAATTTTAATACACACAAACTGAAGAAGACATGCACAGCTACATGACACTTACCTTTATTGAAGATCTGGTGATGATTGATGGGATGGGAGGAGGGGAGAGTGTGGATGGTGTTAATGTTTAGAAGGGGAATCCCCTTCCATTAGGACTTGAGGTGGCAAGTCCTTTTCTGGGGTTACTTCCCTTCTTCTTTTAATGCCACTAAGACCAGCTTGAGTCACTGGACCTCTGTCGCACAACATATCTGTCCATAGAGGCCTGTACCTCCCGTTACTTGATGACATTCCTAAAGTGTTTCACAACATTGTCAGTGTAATAGTCACCAGCACAGCTTGCAATAGCTGTGTGAGGGTGATTTTCATCAAAAAAGGTTTGCACTTTAAGCCACATTGCACACATTTCCTTAATCTTTGAAGTAGGCAACTTCCTCAATTTCTCTATCCCCTCTTCTGGAGCAGTTTCCTCAGGTCTGGCCTCTTGCTGTTGAAGATGATCTAGCAGCTCATCAGTGGTTAGTTCATCATTGTCCTCCTCCTCCAACTCTTCCACATACTCCCCACTAACCTCCAACCCCAAGGACTTCCCCAATGCCCCAATTGATTCCACAACTGGAATAGGCTTCTCAGGGTTAGCCTTAACCCTTTGACTGTACGAGGTACTGTGTTTGGCGTATATATACTCATAAATTCTAGCGGCTTCAAATCAAGCAGGAGAAAGCTGGTGGGCCCACATGTGAGAGAATGGGTCTGTGTGGTCAGTGTTCATCATATAAAAAAAAATCCTGGAGCATGCAGTGCATAATGAGAAAAAACTCTGACTGTTTTTTTTTTAATTAAAATGCCGAATTTGTGGTCTATTTTCGTATAGTATTTATGGGTGTATTCTCGTTTTCTTGGTCTTTTTTGATAGAATGGAAAACATATTATAGAAATAGAGGTGATTTTGATTGATTTTACAATAAAAAGAACCTGGAAATGGAGCTCAAAGTAGGGGAAATGTTTGATTTTTGCCAGTTCAAAAGTAAACAAATGATGTCATTGTCCAATAAATGTCCAACTAGCCATTCTAGTATGCAGTCATGAATGGGTTGATGTTATTTAAACAATTATTACAGTATTGCAGTAGTCTGCATAACAGTAAATCTTTTATTTTTTGTTTGAATAAAAATTCAAAATAGAAAGCAAGAGTAATATCAGAGGGGCTTGGAGACATGACTGATGAACAAAGAAAATGTTATTTTGGAGCCAGGAATGTCTGCATTGTTCATTCTGGACCTTATTTTGAAATTGTCATATTTTTTAATTTTCGTGAAATTGGCCAAATTGCAAATTTCTGACCACGTTATTGGGTAGTTGAAATTGGTAAATGGGCAGTTTCTTGTATTCAGTCGATAGAAAAAATTGATTTCTAAAAAAATAGTTATGAGTTTGGTCGACTGGAGCAATGGAATTAGCCAAAAATAGGGCTCAAAGTGGGCGAAATCGCCGATTTGTAAATATCGCCGAGGTTGCTAACTTTGCGAGAGCGTAATTCTGTCAGTTTTCTGTCAAATTTCATGTTTTTGGTGTCATTACAATTTAGAAAAGATTCTCTGCCATTTCATAAGATTTTTTTTTTTTTTTTTTTTTTTTGTAATTTTAATTTTAATTTTGCGACACCAGGAGACACTTCAGGATTGGGGGTTGCGACAGTCAAGGGGTTAAATCCTTCAAAATCCCTTTTGTCTACACATTCTGGCCACAGTTTCTTCCAAGCAGAGTTCAAGGTCCTCTTAGTCACTTCCTCCCAAGCCTTACCTATAATGTTTACACAATTGAGGATGCTAAAGTGATCTCTCCAAAACTCTCTTAGAGTCAGTTGAGTTTCTGAGGTCACTACAAAGCACCTTTCAAACATAGCTTTTGTGTAGAGTTTTTTGAAGTTTGCAATGACCTGCTGGTCCATGGGCTGCAGGAGGGGAGTGGTATTAGGAGGCAAAAACTTGACCTAAATGAAGCTCATTTCCACAGAAAGTTGCTCTGCCACATCTGAAGGATGACCAGGAGCATTGTCTAATACCAGGAGGCACTTAAGGTCCAATTTATTTTCCATTAGGTAATTTTTCACAGTGGGGGCAAATGCATGGTGTAACCAGTCATAGAAAAAGTCCCTAGTGACCCATGCCTTACTGTTTGCCCTCCACAGCACACACAAATTAGCCTTGAGGACATTGTTTTTCTTGAACACACTGGGAGTTTCAGAGTGATGCACCAATAAAGGTCCAATCACCACTAGCATTAGCACACATCAACAGAGTAAGCCTGTCTTTCATAGGCTTATGTCCTGGGAGTGCCTTTTCCTCCTGAGTAATGTAGGTCCTGCTTGGCATTTTCTTCCAAAACAGGCCTGTTTTGTCACAATTAAACACTTGTTCAGGTTTCAGTCCTTCACTGTCTATGTACTCCTTGAATTCCTGCACATATTTTTCAGCCGCTTTTTGGTCCGAACTGGCAGCCTCACCATGCCTTATCACACTATGTATGCCACTACGATTCTTAAATCTCTCAAACCAACCTTTGCTGGTCTTAAATTCACTCACATCACCGCTAGTTGCAGGCATTTTTCTAATTAAATCGTCATGCAACTTCCTAGCCTTTTCACATATGATCGCTTGAGAGATTTTATCTCCTGCTATCCGTTTTTCGTTTATCAACACCAATAACAGTCTCTCAACATCTTCTATCACTTGTGATCTCTGTTTCGAAAACAAAGTTGCACCTTTGGCAAGAACAGCTTCCTTGATTGCCGTTTTCTTGGCCACAATTGTAGCGATGGTTGATTGAGGTTTTGTTTACAACCTGGCCAGCTCTGAGACACGCACTCCACTTTCATACTTAGCAATGATCTCTTTCTTCATATTCATAGTAATTCTCACCCTTTTTCCTGTAGGGCTGCCACTAGAAGCTTTTTTGGGGCCCATGGTGACTTATTTTGCAGGTGCAATCACTGAAAAGGCTGTGATAATATAAAATGTTGCAATTGTATGCTTGTATGTGACCACGGTGGCTGGCTTGTAAACACTGGCACCCACGGAACAAGTGAGGCGGGCTCATGCCACACGTGGACGCGTCTCGAACGAATCGCGTTGAGCGAGTGTTTTAGCTTTAGCTGAGGCAAAATTTTTGCGTTAAAATGTATCGCTAGGCGGACTTAACGTTATGTGATGCCATCGTTAGGCGAGGGTCCACTGTACCAGGAAGTGCCCTAGGGATCCATTTTCAAATGAATTTCATGGTTTTGAGGAGCTTGTGACAGAAAGGAATGCCCAGGATACCAGAAATAGTGCTGAAAACCCAGACGATCCTCAACCTTCCGCTTCCACCTCTGGTGCTAGACCATCTTGTTCATGTTCAGTTGAACCACGGCGAAAGAGAAAACTCATGTTTTCCCATGCCCAGCACTCTGATGTGAGCAGTGGTCATGATAGTGATACTGATTGTGATTTCCAAGCTCCTGATTACAATTCGAGTAGCGACAATGAAGAGGAATATTCTCCAGTGAAGCGTCAATTTATACGAGACATTATACGAGCATTCTGGAGTGTGCCATATGCTATTCCAAGGAGAAGGAGTACATCTCGGTGTACATCCCATGCCCCTACACCAGGAACAGACAGTGAAAAGGGAAGACAGCATAGGTGGAGGGGAAAACAGCAAGGGTGGTGGAGAAGATGGTGTGGGTGGTGGGGAAGACGGTTTGGGTAGTGGGGAAGACGGTGTGGGTGGTGGGGAAGACGGGGTGGGTGGTGGGGAAGACAGCATGTAAGTAAGTTTATTTACGTACAGTAGGGCCCCACTTATACGGCAGGTTAGGTTCCAGGCTATCGCCGGAAAGCAGAACACCATTTTTTCCTTTTATAAATGCCAAACAACAGTAAAAAGTAAAATACATACACAGTACATTCATTACTTAAAATATTTGTAGTCTTAATATAGGGCAAGAGGTGAGTACAGGTCCTCCATCACAAATCCGGCATCATTGGGACCTGTAGTGTGCCGGATTACTGAGTTTGCCGGATTACAGAATGGTTAAGTTAGAATACGTTTAATAAAATTAACCAACTTGACTTACACAAAGTTCATTGAACATCAGCAAAAATCGAACATTTCCGCCACTTTGAGCTCAATTTCAAGGTACTTTTCGTCATGAAAGCAATCAAAATCATGTCTATTTCTGTAATATATCTTCCATTCTATCAAACGAGTCCAAAAAATGAGAATACAACCATACAAACCATACGAAAATATACTGCGAAGAGGCAGCTAATGGCAGAGAAGTGAACTCCCTTATTTATCGTCCATCTTTTTTATTTTTGCTGTACGTTAAGAAGCATCTTTCCATCATACATTGCCCAAGTTTCAATGAGATAGCCCAACAAACAACCGAGAAAAAAAATATTTGCCAAAAATCATATATGGCAAGCCCAAGCCAGGTACTGGAAATAAGTCACTTTGTCTTACTTTTTTGGGTTATCCTAGGTTCTCTATACATACACTGCTATGTATGATAATCTATGTAATTGTATTTGTGTATAGTACCTGAATAAACTTATTTACTTACATATGTGCTCTGATAATAATACTTGTGGACCTGTGTGGTACCCGGGCGGAGGGACATTACGTTTTCTCTGGTCCAGCAACAGAGAAAACGTGTATGAATCTGCATTTGGCCCAGTCACTGCCCCACTCTGCTTTTGTTTACAGGTCTCGGCATGAATTATTCATTACTTCTCCCTTCGTTTATGATGGCATCTAAAGGTAGTTGTTAGAAACAATTAACCCTTTGACTGTTTTGGTTGTATATATATATGTCTTACAAGCCAATATGTTTGATGCATTAAAACGCCAAAATTCTAGTGACTTCAAATCAAGCAGGAGAAAGCTGGTAGACCCACATGTGAGAGAATGGGTCTCCATGGTTAGTGTGCACCACATAAAAAAATTGGGTTGCCAGTGGTGCATTGTGGGAATGCCATTTCAGCAGTCCTCATTCATCATGCCTAGCTGTAAGAAATATGTGACTCCTCGGCAAATCTGGGACTCTTCTCTTCCCAAATGATGCTCTAACACAGATGGAAGTGTCAGTGAAGATCAATTTCATGGTTTTGAGGAGTTTGTGGCCAGAAGCAATGCCCAGGATACCAGAAGAATGAAGGAAAATGAAGAATGAAGGCAAATGAAGGAGAATGAAGTGGAATGAAAGAGAATGAGAGAGAATGAAAGAGAAGGAAATAGAATGAAGGAGAAAGAAGAAGAAAGAAAGATAATTAGGTAGGAGGATGGAGGGGAAGCGAGCATCCGACCCCATTGTTATGACAGGCAGTAGGGGGAGTGAGTAATGATACAATATATCATTTTGACAGCTGCCAGGCCCTGACTCTGCATATTTAGAAGTCCACACACTCTCACACAACACAAGCTTGCTGAAGATAATAGCAGTTATATGAAAGCATCCAGTGACTATATATGTGTACAGTGGACCCCCGGTTCGCAATACTATCGGTATCCGATATATCCGGTATTCAATGCATTGCATCGCAAAAATTTTGCCTCGGTTCCCGTTACAAAACCCAGTATACGAGATTTGTCCGAGACGTGTCCACGTGTGGCCTGAACTGCCCCGTGTGTGCCATTGTTTACAAGCCAGCCAGTGTGCTCGCATCTAAGGATACATTTGATACATTCCATATTATCACAGTGTTTTTGGTGCTTTTTTCTGCAAAATAAGTCACCATGGGCCCCAAGAAAGCTTCTAGTGCCAACCCTTCGAGAACAAGGGTGCTCATGACTATTGAAATGAAGAAAGAGATAATTGCAAAGTACGAAAGTGGAGTGCGTGTGTCGAAGCTGGCCAAGTTGTATACAAAACCCCAATCAACCATCTCTACTATAGTGACCAGGAAAACGGTAATCAAGGAAGCTGTTGTTGCAAAAGGTGCAACTGTGATTACGAAACAGCGACCGCAAGTGTTAGAAGAGGTTGAGAGACTGTTATTGGTGTGGATTAATGAAAAACAGATAGCAGGAGATAGCATCTCTCAAGTGATCATTTGTGAAAAGGCTAGGCAGTTGCATGACGATTTGGTAAAGAAATTGCCTGCAACTAGTGGTGATGTGAGTGAATTTAAGGCCAGCAAAGGTTGGTTTGAAAGATTTAAGAATCGTAGTGGCGTACATAGTGTGATTAGGCATGGTGAGGCTGCCAGTTCGGACCAAAAAGCAGCTGAAAAATATGTGAAGGAATTCAAGGATTACATAGACAGTGAAGAATTTAAACTTGAACAAGTGTTTAACTGCAAACGAAACAGGCCTGTTTTGGAAGAAGTTATCAAGCAGGACATACATTACTCAGGAGGAAAAGGCACTCCCAGGACATAAGCCTATGAAAGACAAGCTTACTCTTCTGATGTGTGCCAATGCTAGTGGTGATTGCAAAGTGAAGCCTTTATTGGTGTATCATTCTGAAACTCCCAGGGCATTCAGGCAAAAGAATGTCCTCAAGGCTAATTTGTGTGTGCTGTGGAGGGCAAACACTAAGGCATGGGTCACTAGGGACTTTTTCTATGTCTGGTTACACCATGCATTTGCCCCCAATGTGAAAAAGTACCTAATTGAAAAGAAATTAGACCTTAAGTGCCTCCTGGTATTAGACAATGCCCTTGGTCATCCTACGGACTTAGCAGAGCGACTTTGTGGGGACATGAGCTTCATTAAGGTCAAGTTTTTGCCTCCCAATACCACTCCTCTCCTGCAGCCCATGGACCAGCCGGTCATTTCCAACTTCAAGAAACTGTACACAAAAGCTATGTTTGAAAGGTGCTTTGAAGTGACCACAGACACTCTATTGACTCTAAAGGAGTTTTGGAAGGATCACTTTAATATCCTCAATTGTGTAAACCTTATAGGTAAGGCTTGGGAGGGAGTGACTAAGAGGACCTTGAACTCTGCTTGGAAAAAACTGTGGCCAGAATGTATAGATGAAGGAATTTTGAAGGGTTTGAGGCTAACCCTGTGAATCCTATGCCAGTTGAGGAATCCATTGTAGCATTGGGGAAGTCCTTGGGGTTGGAGGTTAGTGGGGAGGATGTGGAAGAGTTGGTGGAGGAGGACAATGATGAACTAACCACTGATGAGCTGCTAGATCATCTTCAACAGCAAGAGACCAGACCTGAGGAAACTGCTTCAGAGGAGGGGATGGAGAAATTGAAGAATTTGCCTACTTCAAAGATTAAGGAAATGTGTGCAGAGTGGCTTGAAGTGCAAAGCTTTTTTGATGAAAATCACCCTCACACAGCTACTGGAAGCCGTGTTGGCAACCTGTACAATGACACTGTTGTGAACCACTTTAGGAAAGTCATACAGGAACGAGAGGTACAGGCCTCTATGGACAGATATGTTTTGCGACAGAAGTCCAGTGACTCTGAAGCTGGTCCTAGTGGCATTAAAAGAAGAAGGGAAGTAACCCCGGAAAAGGACTTGCTACCTCAAGTCCTAATGGAAGGGGATTCCCTTTCTAAACAATAAGTTCGACACTCTCTCCTCCTCCCGTCCTATCAATCATCAACAGATCTTCATTAAAAGTAAGTGTCATGTATTCTATTGTTAGTAGAGTACATACTACAAACTGTGCATGTCTTCTGTTTGTGTGCATTGAACTTAATATTTCATATGGTAAAATTTTTTTTTTCATACTTTTGGGTGTCTTGCACGGATTAATTTGATTTCCATTATTTCTTATGGGGAAAATTGATTCGCTTTTCGATAATTTTGGTTTACGATGAGCTCTCAGGAACGGATTAATATCGCAGACTGGGGCTCCACTGTATATATATATTTTAGAAACCAGAAAGAAGGAAGGAAGGAAGGAAGGAAAGAAAGAAAGGTAGATAGGTAGGTAGGTATGTAGGAAGGAATGATGACACATTTACCTAGGATAACTACCTAACACAACTGTCTGCTACTACCATGAAGAAAACTGCTCAGACGAGGTGTTTTGTCTGTGCACATAAAAAAAATGCCCACAAAAATGCAGACACTTGTTTTGTGTGAGGAGTGTAAAACACCACTGTGTATGAAACCATGTTTCCAAGAGTTCCACAAGCTGCAGAACTTCTAGGAACATGTCCAGTGATTGTACATTTGTATATACATGTATATTACAGAACAATAGTAATAAAAAATTTTTTTTATTTGTGTAAATAAGTTTTGTCAACAATATATTGATAATTATGTTTGTGTGCTCATTGTGTTGTATACAACGAATGTATGTATGTACATTGCACTTTACTTTGGTCTCATAGGCCACATAAGTTACCTGAAAAAATAAAATAGTGGAAAAAGCAAGTTACCTTTGAATGGGAGTAAAAAAGAGTTTAACGGGTTTGCGGCATTCGCCACTGTTGCCATACACAACACATTTTCTGCCAACTTTAAGCCTCTATATCTCCATAAGTACTGATCACAAAAAATTGTTGTGGGGCTTAAAACAATTAGAAAATTAATCATAACATTTTCATAAGAAAAAATAATTTTTTCTTTTAATATTCTTCGACACCAGGAGACACTTCAGGATTTGGGGTTGCGACAGTCAGAGTTAAATTCAGTGAAAAAGGTATGTCAATGCTAATAATATGGCTCTGGACCACAGTGGAAGTAGCCAGTAGGTGTAGCCCACCTGGGGTACACCTACCTGATACCTACATTGACTTCCTACAAATAAATACATTCACCTCTCCTCCTACATTAAGACTACACATATTTTAAGGTAAATAATGAGTGTACTGTATGTGTATTTTAACTCTTTGGGCCTTAACCCTTTCAGGGTCGGTGTCGTACTAGTACAGCTTGCACGCCAGGTTTGGTGCTGTACTAGTACGCGTAAATTCTAGTGCCTTCAAATCTAGCGAGAGAAAGCTGGTAGGCCTACATATGAAAGAATGGGTCTATGTGGTCAGTGTGCTCAGTATAAAAAAAATACTGCAGCACACAGTGCGTAATGAGAGAAAAAAAACTTTGACCATGTTTTTGGATTAAAACAGCGACTTTGCACTGTATTTTCATATGGTATTTATGGTTGTATTCTAGTTTTCCTGGTCTTATTTTATAGAATGGAAGACATATTACAGAAATTGAGATGATTTTGACTGGTTTTACAAAGAAAAGCACCTTGAAATTGAGCTCAGAGTAGCAGAAATGTTCGATTTTTACCAAAGTTCAAAAGTAAACAAATCATGCCAAGCGTCCAATACACGTCAACTGGTGAGTATAATATTCTTTCACAAGTGCGCTGATATTATTTATACCAGTTCTACACCAATGCAGTAGTCTGCATAACAATAAATCTTCTATTTATTGTGAGAATAAAAATTCAAAGTGGAAAGCAAAAGAAATATAAGAGGGGCCTGGGAACGTGACTAACGAACAGAGAACTTGTAATTTTAGTACCAGGAATGTCTGTCTTATTTATTCTGGACCCTAATCGGAAATTGGCATCTTCTGAAATTTGTGTTATAATTATAATTTTGTGTTATAATTTGGGTTATCCTAGGTTTTTATACATATGTTGCTATGTATAATATTTTTTTTTATATTTTTTTTTTATTATCACACCGGCCGATTCCCACCAAGGCAGGGTGGCCCGAAAAAGAAAAACTTTCACCATCATTCACTCCATCACTGTCTTGCCAGAAGGGTGCCTTACACTACAGTTTTTAAACTGCAGCATTAACACCCCTCCTTCAGAGTGCAGGCACTGTACTTCCCATCTCCAGGACTCAAGTCCGGCCTGCCGGTTTCCCTGAATCCCTTCATAAATGTTACTTTGCTCACACTCCAACAGCACGTCAAGTATTAAAAACCATTTGTCTCCATTCACTCCTATCAAACACGCTCACGCATGCCTGCTGGAAGTCCAAGCCCCTCGCACACAAAACCTCCTTTACCCCCTCCCTCCAACCCTTCCTAGGCCGACCCCTACCCCGCCTTCCTTCCACTACAGACTGATACACTCTTGAAGTCATTCTGTTTCGCTCCATTCTCTCTACATGTCCGAACCACCTCAACAACCCTTCCTCAGCCCTCTGGACAACAGTTTTGGTAATCCCGCACCTCCTCCTAACTTCCAAACTACGAATTCTCTGCATTATATTCACACCACACATTGCCCTCAGACATGACATCTCCACTGCCTTCTCCTCGCTGCAACATTCATCACCCACGCTTCACACCCATATAAGAGCGTTGGTAAAACTATACTCTCATACATTCCCCTCTTTGCCTCCAAGGACAAAGTTCTTTGTCTCCACAGACTCCTAAGTGCACCACTCACTCTTTTTCCCTCATCAATTCTATGATTCACCTCATCTTTCATAGACCCATTTGCTGACACGTCCACTCCCAAATATCTGAATACATTCACCTCCTCCATACTCTCTCCCTCCAATCTGATATTCAATCTTTCATCACCTAATCTTTTTGTTATCCTCATAACCTTACTCTTTCCTGTATTCACCTTTAATTTCCTTCTTTTGCACACCCTACCAAATTCATCCACCAATCTCTGCAACTTCTCTTCAGAATCTCCCAAGAGCACAGTGTCATCAGCAAAGAGCAGCTGTGACAACTCCCACTTTGTGTGTGATTCTTTATCTTTTAACTCCACGCCTCTTGCCAAGACCCTCGCATTTACTTCTCTTACAACCCCATCTATAAATATATTAAACAACCACGGTGACATCACACATCCTTGTCTAAGGCCTACTTTTACTGGGAAAAAATTTCCCTCTTTCCTACATACTCTAACTTGAGCCTCACTATCCTCGTAAAAACTCTTCACTGCTTTCAGTAACCTACCTCCTACACCATACACTTGCAACATCTGCCACATTGCCCCCCTATCCACCCTGTCATACGCCTTTTCCAAATCCATAAATGCCACAAAGACCTCTTTAGCCTTATGTATAATAATCCATATAATTGTATTTCTGTACTCCTGAATAAACTTACTCAAGCGCATGTGGCATCGTAAGTAAGTTTATTTAGATATACACAAATAAAGTTACATAGAATATCATACTTAGCAGCATATGTTTGGAGAACCTAGGATAACCCAAAAAAGTCAGACAGACTTATTTCCATTAGGGTCCCTGTACCCTGTACTATATGGTACAATGTGCCATATGGTATAATGTACCATGTGGTATAATGTACCATATGGTACAATGTACCATATGGCACATTGTACCATATATCATTGTATGACATGGCACCAATGTACCATATGGTTCAAAACCATAGAATTACTCTTCAACTCCACTTCCATAAGTCTTAAAACTGTAAGTTGTGAAGAGGAGAGTCAGAATTTGCCCGGAGAGTGAGTGGGGAGTGAGAGCTTCCTTGCTGCCAGCCACAATGAACAAAGCTGGGTGTCCAGATTTTTTCTATAGTGTGCACACTGACCACCCAGACCCATTCTCTCAGATGTAGGCCTGCCAGCCTTCTCGCGCTAAATTTGACGCCACTAGAATTTTGGCGTAGATCTAGGCTTTGGACCCTCAACGTAAAGCTGTAGATCTACGGCATGGACCCTGAAAGGGTTAATTATCAGAGTACATATAAAATATGCAATAACCTTAAAACACCTGAAATTTTGGAAAGTTTCCAGACATAATAAAGAGTTGTGCTCAGGGAGAATGTAAACAACCTGGGTGGGTCACAATGACCGTATTAGAAAGACAGGTGGGGGGAGCTGTATAGCGAATTTTGGTCATAATTTGAAATGTCCATATTAGCAGAATGCCGTAAAGCAGGGCCCTACTGTATACGTCTTACAAGCCAATGTGTTTGACATAGCATATATACTCAAAAATTCTAGCGGCTTCAAATGAAGTGGGAGAAAGCTGGTAGGCCCCCATGTGAGAGAATGGGTCTGTGTGGTCAGTGTGCTCAGTATAAAAAAAATCCTGCAGTACACAGTGCATAATGAGAAAAAAAAAACTCCGACCATGTTTTTGGATTAAAAGGCTGACTTTGAGATGTATTTTCATATAGTATTTATGGTTGTATTCTCGTTTTCTTGGTCTCATTTGATAGAATGGAAAACATATTACAGAAAGAAAGAGATGATTCTGATTGGTTTTACTATGAAAAGGACCTTGAAATGGAGCTCAAAGTAGGGGAAATGTTTGATTTTTGCCGATGTTCAAGAGTAAACAAATGACGTCATTGTCCAATAAACGTCCAACTAGCCATTCTAATATGCAGTCATGAATGGGTTGACATTATTTATACAGTGGACCCCGGTTAACGATATTTTTTTCACTCTAGAAGTATGTTCAGGTGCCACTACTGA
This sequence comes from Cherax quadricarinatus, assembly GCF_038502225.1. Classification (NCBI taxonomy): domain Eukaryota; kingdom Metazoa; phylum Arthropoda; class Malacostraca; order Decapoda; family Parastacidae; genus Cherax; species Cherax quadricarinatus. The sequence continues at coordinate 7,099,922 of NC_091327.1, forward strand.
CCGAATTTGTTCCCATAAGAAATATTGTGAAGTAGATTAGTCCATTTCAGACCCCCAAACATACACGTACAAACGCACTTACATAAATACACTTACATAATTGGTCACATTCGGAGGTAATCGTTATGCGGGGGTCCACTGTACAATCATTACAATATTGCAGTCGTCTGCATAACTGTAAATCTTCTAATTTTTGTTTGAATAAAAATTCAAAATAGAAAGCAAGAGTAATATCAGAGGGGCCTGGGGATGTGACTGATGAACAAAGAAAATGTTATTTTAGAGTCAGGAATGTCTGCATTTTTCATTCTGGACCCTGTTTTGAAATGGGCATATTTTTTAATTTACATGGAATTGGCCAAATTGCCAATTTCTGACCACTTTATTGGATAGTTGGAATTGGTAAATGGGCAATTTCTTCTACTCAATTGATAGAACAAATGAAATTCTAAAGAAATAGCTATGAGTTTGGTCGACTGGAACAATGGAATTAGCCGAAAATAGGGCTCAAAGTGGGCAAAATGGCCGATTCGTAAATATCACCGAGGTTGCTGACTTTGCATGAATGTAATTCCTTAAGTTTTCCATCAAATTTTGTACTTTTGGTGTCATTATCATTGGGAAAAGATTCTGTATTATTTCGTAAGAAAAAATAATTTTTTTTTTTTCAAGTATTTTGCGACACCAAGAGACAGCTCAGGATTTGAGGTTGCGACAGTCAAAGGGTTAAACTTGCATTGGTCATATGATTGCAAACATCGATCCTGACATTAACCTTTTATTAAATGACACACATGATCCTAACAATAATTGCCTTTTTTACACTGCTAGTCAGGCTAAGACACTACTCAGTGCCAACAATAACATAACAGTATTCAGTTATAATATCAGACCACTAAGCAAGCACTATGATGACCTCCAAGCACTACTGAATTCTCTAAATGTCAGTATGTCTATCATTACTCTCACTGAAACATGGCTAAAACATGATGTTACAAACATCTATTCCATACCTGGCTACACAGCCATACACAATTGTAGGCCAGAACAATTATGAGGTGGAACAGCTATATACTATGATGAACTACAGTGTATAAATTCTACCTGCACAAGGGATGAACATGGTGAATATACCTTTGCTAAATTTAAATCCAAAAACCTTACAAAACCTCTAACAGTTGGAGCAATTTATAGAGTTCCTCACTCTAATGTTTACTCTTTTAGTGAAAAACTAAGAAACATAATAACTAGCACTGAAATGAACAAACACCACCTAATACTTACAGGGGACTTCAACATAAAACTCATCCATGACCATGACCCAAAAGTGACTGAATTCACAAACACTATAAACAGCTGCTTACTTCTTCCAACAATAATAAAACCTACACAAATCGCTGACACAAATGCCTCATTACTAGACCATATCTGGACAAACATTATATCCCCATTAAAGGCAGGCACAATCACAGATAACACCACTGACCACTATCCCATCTTTCTCATAACCAACTTGTGTAAAGTGCCCCAGGACACAACAAAGATCACATTCCAACTACATGACGAGTCATCTGTTAATAACTTAATTTCAGCATTTAGTGACATTGACTGGCAGAGAATTTCGATATTGATGAATGTGTTAATATTTTTTCTAGAAAAAACCCTAAACCTCTATAACATGCATTGCCCAATAAAAACTAAACAGATCACAGCAAAGAGACTAAACAGCCCCTGGCTTACAAACAGCATCCTCAACTCTATTGATAAAAAACATCTATATGAAAAATAGTACAGAATGAGTCTAATAACAAAGGATCTCACAAAATGTTACTCGTCTATACTAATCAATCTAATAAGGAGGTCCAAAAAACTGTATTATGAAAACAGATTTTATGACATAAAAGGTGATATGAAAAAGACCTGGAAAACCTTATCTGAAATTCTAGGATAAAAAAAGCTGTCACAAAACAGAACGATTAACTTAACTAAACCAGACAAACCTCTCCTACAGCCAACCGATACTGCCAACAAACTTAATGTCTTTTTCTCTCTACCATAGGAACAAAACTAGCAAGTAAAATCCCAAGCTCAAACATTCAACCAAAAGTCTACCTCACTGGCAACTACCCTAATACTTTTTTTTTAGCCCCACCAAACCCTAATCTCGCTTATCAAAACACTAAAGAACAAGACAGGTGACCTAAATAACTTACCACCACTCATGTATAAAAAAAACTTCTCATGTGTTGTCACCAATTATTGCAACTCTTTTTAACAAATCCATTGAATCTTCCACCTCCCATCCATACTCAAGACAGCAAGAGTCACCTCAATCCTCAAAGAAGGTGATCCAACAGAATTGAACAATATAGGCCTATATCAAACCTGCCCCTACCATCTAAAATCCTCGAAAAATTAATACACAAACAAGTCTACTCCTATTTCGTATCCCACAACATACTCAACCCTTGTCAGTTTGGGCTCAAACCGAAAAAAAAGCACTAATTATGCTATTATACATATGCTTGAACTAACATACTCTGCACTCGAGAAAAATTAATTTCCCCTGGGACTGTTCATAAACTTAGGAAAAGCTTTTGATACAGTTGACCATGACCTTTTGCACCAAAAAACTCGAACATTATAGGGTCAGAGGACACTCTCGATTACTTAACCCTTTCAGGGTCCGTCCCGTAGATCAAAGGCTTTACGTTGAGTGTCCAAACCGTAGATCTACGCCAAAATTCTAGCGCCGTCAAATTTAGCGCGTTAACGCTCATAGGCCTACATGTGAGAGAACGGGTCTGCATGGTGGGTGTGCGCCATAAACAAAAAATCTAGGCGCCCACATAACATTGTGGGAACGCCGGCTTAGTTACCCTTGTTCACCATGCCTCGTCGCAAGTCAGCTCTCACTCCCCGGAAAATTGGGACTCTCCTCTTCCTATCTGATAGTTCTGACACTGATGGAAGTGGAAATGAAGACGAATTCTATGGCTTTGATCAGTTAGTGACCGAAAAGAATGACCAGGATATCGATAATAGTGCAGAAAACCCTGACGATCCTCAACCTTCTACCTCTGGTGTGGGCACTCGTGACTCACGGTCGGTTGTTCCTCATCGCAAGAGAAAACTAATATTTTCGCGTGGCCAGGCCTCTGACTTCAGTAATGATGATGATAGTGACGTGGACTGTGATTTTATTGCGCTCGACGATCAATCGAGTAGTGATAGTGAGAAATCATGTTCACCAGTGAAGCGTCGGTATGTTCGCCGCCGCATGCGCTCGGGTAGTGTACCCTATGCTGTGCCCAGGGGACAGAGTACATCCCGGAGTACATCCCGGAGTACATCCCGTGGCCCAACACCAGTTTTAGGTAGTGATAGTGAGGATGATGTGGCTACACTTGGCATGGATAGACCACAGGCATCAGTGGATGGTGTTAGTGGTGATGGTAGTGGCACCGCCATGCGTGACTCACCAGGCCTCGCTGGGACCCACGCTGCTGACTCGTCAGTTCAAGGACAAAGTGGAGCGCCAGCCACCAGCCCACCACAACCACAACCACCCGCACAACCAGCCTATGATGTCCAGTATCCACCAGCAAACCGTATGTGGGATTGGCAGCAAAATCCCAATTTTGTTCCCAAGCCTCACCACTTTGATGATTCTCAAAGTGGAATTCTACCTACTTGTCCCCTTGGAACCACGGCCAATGAACTGGAATTCTTTGAATTATTCTTTGACCAGCCATTGATGGAAATTATTGTCAGGGAAAGTAATAAGTATTTTGAGTACACCATGGCAAATACGATCTTATCACCACAGTCAAGACTACACAGGTGGAAAGAGACGACTGTTGCAGAAATGTATTTGCTTTTTGCAACAATAATGCTTATGCCTCACGTCTATAAGCATAATATAAAAGCATACTGGTCCACAGATTGGCTAATTTCTACCCCGGTCTTCAGTGAAATCATACCAGTGAACATGTTTATCCTACTCTTACGTATGTTGCACTTCTCTGACAAAACCAGGCCTGACAGAAGTGACAGGTTATACAAGATTAGAAATGTTTTCATGTGTCTCAAACAAAAGTTCAGCATATACTTTTATCCATTCAAGAATCTTGTAATTGACGAGTCTTTGATTTTGTTCAAAGGTAGACTGTCATTCAAGTAGTATATACCGAGCAAGAGGAAACGCTTTGGTATAAAACTGTTTGTACTCTGTGATTGTGACAGTGGCCTGGTGTTGGATATTGTTGTATACACGGGTAGTAAAACATTGAAAGATACCAAGATGTTATTGGGTATCTCAGGTGACGTAGTGAGAAACATGATGGCACCTTATCTTGGTAAGGGGCATACATTATATACCGATAACTGGTACACAAGCCCATTACTCAGTGATTTCATGCGAATGAACAAGACAGATGTGTGTGGCACAGTGGGTTCTAATCGTAAACATATGCCCAGGCTCAATGCAGGTGCTCGTGGTGATGACGTGCAGGTGTTTACTGCCAATGACATCATGGCATTACGGTGGCATGACAAACGAGATGTCACATTGTTGACAACCATTCACCGTAATGAAATGCAAGACAGTGGCAAAGTTGATCGAGTGATTAATGAACGTATTCGAAAACCAGTGACAGTGATTGATTATACACAAAACATGCGCTTGGTTGACAAATGTGACATGCAGATTGGTTTTGTTGACTGTGTTCGTAAGAGTTACAAGTGGTACATGAAACTTTAATTCCATCTCATGGACATTTCAATGCTCATTGCATATAATATGTACCAAATAAAGACTGGCAACAGACCACCGTATGGTGAATTTTGTTTGTCTGTTGTCAGACAACTCATAATGAAGTACCAGGTAACAACACCTGCTATACAACACGGTCCTCGAATTCCTCAGGATATACCCAAGCGTTTGAGGAGGGAAGGTGATCATTTCATAATACAACTTCCTTCAACTCAGAAGAAATTTGCTCAGAAGAGATGCATCGTCTGTGCACAAACAACAAGACGGCAACAAAGACGCAAAGACACTCGGTTTATGTGTGAGGAATGTAAGGTGCCTCTGTGCATGGTGCCTTGTTTCAAGGAGTTCCTTAAGCTCCAGCAGTTCTAAAACCATGTCCAGTGATTGTAAATATGTAAATATATGTTAGAACATTAGTATTATACAAGATTTATGCATGTTTATTGTAATAAACAACAGTGGTAAACAATAATATGATAATAACTTTAGTGCGGTTATTGTGTTCAATACAGTGAGTTTATATATATACATTATATACAGTATTGGTCTCTCAGGCCCCAAATATTAGTAGGAATAGAAAAAAATTGGAAAAAAAAAGAAAAAACAACAAAAACCGCAAAATAATGTAATGCGCGTATGTGGAATTCGTCGATGTTGCCGCCACCATATCATTTTCGACAAACTTCTTGGCACTGTATCTCGGTAAGTACTAATCAGAATTTTTTTTTTGTCTTATTACCTTCACAAAAAATATGCTCTTTAATTCTGTAAGAAAAAATAATTTTTTTTTTTTTTTTCAAAATTTCTTGGACACTGGAGCACCACTTCAGATTTTGGCCTTGGACCCTGAAGGGGTTAAAATATTATCTTAACAATAGAACCCAGTATGTATACACAAATGGAGCCAGTTCCACTACACAACTTGTTCTTGTTGGAGCCCCACAGGGGAGCGTTCTTGGCCCACTTCTCTTTCTCATTTACATCATTGACCTACCAAACGCATCTAATCTCCTTAAACCCATTTTATTTGCAGATGACTCAACTTATGTTTTTTCTCACCCAAACCCAACTATACTAAGAGACACAGTAGATGCTGAACTGCTAAAAATATCTACTTGGATGATTACCAACAAACTTACTTTCAATATTGACAAAACCTTCTTCATGCTTTTTGGAAACATAGCTTCAAATGTACAGTTAAACATATTGATAAATGGTTCACCTAACTCGAGACAGGCAGAGGGCAATTTTCTAGGTCTCCACCTTGACTGCAGTCTCAAATTTCAGACACACATACAGCAAATTTCCAAGAAAGTCTCCAAAACAGTAGGCATCCTTTCAAAGATATGGTGCTATGTACCCCAATCAGCTCTTCTAGCTTTATACCACTCTCTCATTTACCCTTACCTCACCTATGGTATTCGTGCATGGGGCTCAACCACAAGAAATCACGTTAAGCCTTTAACCCGTAAACGGTCCAAACGTATATATAGATTCTGTCGCGTAGTGCCCCAAATTTTTTGAGAAAAAAAAATCTTTTTTTTTTTTTTTAATAGGAAAAAAGAGCATATGGTACCCAGGCATCCCCAATTATTTTAATATGGTGCACAATGAGTGTGCACACCCATTCTCTCATGTCTAGGCGACTCAGGCTTATCGTGGCAATGTTGAATGTATGACAAATAAAACGTATATAATGTATACGTACAGTGGACCCCCGCATAGCGAACGCCTTGCATAGCGAACAATCCGCATAGCGGACGCTTTGTTCGCTAAAATTTTGCCCCGCATAGTGGACAAAAACCCGCTCAGCGGCCTTCGTCCGAGACGCGTCCAATGTGCGCCCTCAGCCAGCCTCACATGTGCCGCCCGTCCCATTGTTTACCAGCCAGCCTCCGCGGTAACATTCAAGCATACACTCGGAATATTTCGTATTATTACAGTGTTTTCGGTGCTGTTTCTGGAAAATAAGTGACCATGGGCCCCAAGAAAGCTTCTAGTGCCAACCCTACACCTCAAAGGGTAAGAATACCCATTGAAATGAAGAAAGAGATCATTGATAAGTATGAAAGTGGAGTATGTATCACCGACCTGATCAGGTTGTACAAGAAACCAAAATCAACCATCTCTTCTATTGTGGGCAAGAAAACGGCAATCAAGGAAGCTGTTGTTGCCAAAGGTTTAACTGTGTTTTCGAAACAAAGATCGCAAGTGATGGAAGATGTTGAGAGACTGTTATTGGTGTGGATAAATGAAAAACAGCTAGCAGGAGATAGCGTCTCTCAAGCGATCATATGTGAAAAGGCTAGGAAGTTGCATGACGATTTAATTAAAAAAATGCCTGCAACTAGTGATGATGTGAGTGAATTTAAGGCCAGCAAAGGTTGGTTTGAGAGATTTAAGAAGCGTAGTGGCATCCATAGTGTGATACGGCATGGTGAGGCTGCCAGTTCGGACCACAAAGCGGCTGAAAAATATGTGCATGAATTCAAGAAGTACATAGAAACTGAAGGACTGGAACCTGAACAAGTGTTTAATTGTGATGAAACAGGCCTGTTCTGGAAGAAAATGCCAAGCAGGACCTACATTACTCAGGAGGAAAAGGCACTCCCAGGACATAAGCCTATGAAAGACAGGCTTACTTTGTTGATGTGTGCCAATGCTAGTGGTGATTGCAAAGTTAAGCCTTTATTAGTGTATCACTCTGAAACTCCCAGAGCGTTCAGGCAAAAGAATGTCCTCAAGGATAATTTGTGTGTGCTGTGGAGGGCAAACAGTAAGGCATGGGTCACTAGGGAATTTTTCTATAACTGGTTACACCATGCATTTGCCCCCAATGTGAAAGATTACCTAACTGAAAAGAAATTAGACCTTAAGTGCCTCCTGGTGTTAGACAATGCCCCTGGTCATCCTACAGACGTGGCAGAGCGACTTTATGGGGACATGAGCTTCATTAAGGTGAAGTTTTTGCCTCCTAATACCACTCCTCTCCTGCAGCCCATGGACCAGCAGGTCATTTCCAACTTCAAGAAACTGTACACAAAAGCTCTGTTTCAAAAGTGCTTTGAAGTGACCACAGACACTCGATTGACTCTAAAAGAGTTTTGGAAGGATCACTTTAATATCCTCAATTGTGTAAACCTTATAGGTAAGGCTTGGGAGGGAGTGACTAAGAGAACCTTGAACTCTGCTTGGAAGAAACTGTGGCCAGAATGTGTAGACAAAAGGGATTTTGAAGGGTTTGAGGCTAACCCTGAGAGGAGTAGTATACCAGTTGAGGAATCAATTGTGGAATTGGGGAAGTCCTTGGGGTTGGAGGTTAGTGGGGAGGATGTGGAAGAGTTGGTGGAGGAGGACAATGAAGAACTAACCACTGATGAGCTGATAGATCAACTTCAAGAGCAAGAGGCCAGACCTGGGGAAACTGGTTCAAAGGAGGGGAGAGAGAAATTGAAGGAATTGCCTACTTCAAAGATTAAGGAAATGTGTGCAAAATGGCTTGAAGTGCAAACCTTTTTTGATGAAAATCACCCTCACACAGCTATTGCAAGCCGTGCTGGTGACTGTTACAATGACACTGTTGTGAACCACTTTAGACAAATCATAAAGGAACGAGAGGTACAGGCCACTATGGACAGATATGTTGTGCGAAAGAAGTCCAGTGACTCTGAAGCTGGTCCTAGTGGCATTAAAAGAAGAAGGGAAGTAACCCCAGAAAAGGACTTGCTACCTCAAGTCCTAATGGAAGGGGATTCCCCTTCTAAACACTAACACTCTCTCTCCCCTCCTCCCATCCCATCAATCATCACCAGATCTTCAATAAAAGTAAGTGTCATGTAATTGTGCATGCCTTTTTCAGTTTGTGTGTACTAAAATTAACATTTTTTTGTGGTAAAAAAAATTTTTTTCATACTTTTGGGTGTCTTGCACGGATTAATTTTATTTCCATTATTTCTTATGGGGAAAATTAATTCGCATAGCGAACATTTCGCATAACGGCCAGCCCTCTTGCACGGATTAAGTTCGCTATGTGGGGGTCCACTGTATATACATTTGGACCGTTTACGGGTTAATAACCCAGCAAAATGCTGCAATGCGATTGATTACTAACTCCTGCATTAGACAACATACTCCACCTCATTTCAAGAGTCTTAACTTGCTAAATATACAAAACATCCACACTTATTATTGTGCCTACTACATATGCAGAACACTATACTGTCCGGCAGGCCGGACTTGAGTCCTGGAGATGGGAAGTACAGTGCCTGCACTCTGAAGGAGGGGTGTTAATGTTGCAGTTTAAAAACTGTAGTGTAAAGCACCCTTCTGGCAAGACAGTGATGGAGTGAATGATGGTGAAAGTTTTTCTTTTTCGGGCCACCCTGCCTTGGTGGGAATCGGCCAGTGTGATAATAAAAAAAAATAATATACTGTAAACCCTCCTCTCAAACTCCTCTTTGATAACTATAACAGAACAATACACAAATAACCCGCACATAGAAGAGAGGAGCTTACAACGACGTTTTGGTCAGACTTGGACCATTTACAAAGTCACAGTGTGACTTTGTAAATGGTCCAAGTCGGACCGAAACGTCATCGTAAGCTCCTCTCTTCTATGTGCGGGTTATTTGTGTATCATTCCAGTCACGGTATTGTGCCTTTTTTTGTTATTTATAACAGAACATTCAACCATAATACGAGACACAGATCACTCTTTGATATCCCCTATGTTCATCTTTCCCTGTGCAAAAATGATATGCACGTAAAAGGCCCAAAGATCTGGAATTTATTGCCAGAACAAACTAAAGGACCCCTGTCTGCAAATCAGCTTAAGGCCCTAATAAGAAATCGCCTCATTACCCAAAATTAACCAGACAAACTGTACCTAACCACTACCAGTTTCTCAAAAGCTACTCATATTATGCTGATGAATGCTCATCCACTTACTTCAAAATTACGATGTCTGTTCATTTCATTGTTTTAAATAGTAGTAGATTGTAATACAGTACATTATAATGTAAATTGTTCCATTGTAATATCAAATTTCATTGTTTTAAATAGTACTAAACTGTAATACATCATATTGTAAATTGTTTTAAATTGTTACATTGCAATACTGTAATATTATTAACTAAATCAATAGTGTAGTAAGTATCTACTAGACTTATCAGAATCATGTAGCATCATCTGATACAATATTTAATTCTCCTGTACTCACTCTAACTCATCATATGACCATATAAACTATGTATTATTGCCTTACTATTCTTAAGTTAATCTTGAAGTTTGCCCGAAATCCTCAGCATACAAAGGGGCTTTTGGCATGTACGCCCAACTACTATATTCCTGTAATAAAGTTGGTAGAATTACTGACAATATGTAAAGTAAAAGGACACAAGTGCAACTAATGTGACATTTTATTGTGGCAACGTTTCGCTCTCCAGGAGCTTTGTCAAGCCATTACAAACAATACATGGACACAGAGGGTATATATAGGCTCAGAGTGAGGTGCAATACTAGTGGTAGTAGTAGTAGTAGTAGTAGTGACAAAAGTTGTAGTAGTAGTAGTAGTAATACAATATGGTAGAGCAATTAATTCGTACATGAGTAAAAGGATATAAAAGCTATTAATTGGGTAACATAAAAATAGGTTGGACAAATGTAGACTGGATAGAGGCAGCCTGTTTCAGTGTTCACTCTCTGTAATGTGCTTTGTGTAGTATAACAGGAGAGACTATGTGATGGCAGGATTTACTGTTTTCAGGAGGATTCTTGCTGAAGTCTTAGCAAGAATCCTCCTGAAAACAGTAAATCCTGCCATCACATAGTCTCTCCTGTTATACTACACAAAGCACATTACAGAGAGTGAACACTGAAACAGGCTGCCTCTATCCAGTCTATATTTGTCCAACCTATTTTTATGTTACCTAATTAATAGCTTTTATATCCTTTTACTCATGTACGAATTAATTGCTCTACCATTTTGTATTACTACTACTACTACAACTTTTGTCACTACTACTACTACTACCACTAGTATTGCACCTCACTCTGAGCCTATATATACCCTCTGTGTCCATGTATTGTTTGTAATGGCTTGATAAAGCTCCTGGAGGGCAAAACGTTGCCACAATAAAATGTCACATTAGTTGCACTTGTGTCCTTTTACTTTACATATTATATTCCTCTATACAACCATGTAATTTGTCAAAATAAAAAATCTAAATCTAATTTAGATCTTAATATTTTTTTGTTAATGTTATATGTGAGAACCATTGAATAAAATAATATTATGTTTGGTATTCTTTTTTATTTTCAGGTGCAACTTTTGACTGGGTAACAGAGTCAACCTTTGATACAACATTGGCAGACATGGAATATGAGGCTACTCATGCTCCAGTTCATGGCTCTACAACAGGACTCTTGTTTAGCGTACAACCTTCTGGTGAGTGTCACTCTCTCTCACAATACATACAACCTTGTGGTGAGTAGATGAGTATGTTGCATTTGCAACAGTTTGGTGTCTAGATTTCCCAGACATTTTACCAGCTCAGCAGGCTTCTTAAGTGGAATATAGAGGTGACTTAAGTACCAGAGATAACAGAAGTAGTGGAGAAGTAGGTATAAGGTGATAAGTCCTTCACCCTTGAAGTAAGCTTGAGTCAGTCCCTTGGCCTTTGTCAATTTTGAGCTCCTTAGCTTTGATCACTGTGAATGCAGCCTTTTATATTGGAGCCAGAGGAATGGTGCAGAAGTGAGGGTGGTATCACAGGAGGCAGGGCCCACTAATGGAAGTAAGAACATCGAAATTGAGAAATACTGAAGCAAACTTATTAGTCCATACACAGATGAGGAGTACTGCAGCCAATCTTACTGGTCCATACAGGAATTCAGGAGTACTGTAGCAAGCTTACTGGTCCCTCCTAGGTATGTCCTCAAATCTAACTCTCCTAACTCATGACTAGTGGTTGAGCAATAAAGTTACATACAGTATCTTCTGTACCAAGATACTGTTGTGTTACTGTGTTACACAAGTATTTGAGGACTTTCCTAGAATGGGCCAGTTACAAATATTTTTGTACAGTATCATATCAGGTTTTAAAACAATAAGCATTGACACTACAGTATCAGTTCATGGTAGTGTAAATTATATAAAATGTGTCAGATAGGTTTGCAATCCCATCTATGCCAGATTTAACACTTTGAATCTTTTTTGCATAATATTTATTTTGTATATTGCCGATTGATTTATACAGTAGATTGTTATTTAGCACGGTAGTTACGTTCCTGAAAATGCCATGTTTGGTAAAATCGTGCTAAATGAACTGAAGAATTTATGGAAAAAATAGGGTTACATTCCTGGGATCCCCCAAAAAACCAAACAACTTTTTTTTAGACCAACAGATGTTACAAAAATAAAAGTGAACGTGTAATTGTAGTTCATTGTCATGATATATTAGTGCTTAAGACTACAAATGTATTAGAAATAATAGTACGTATTTCTTACCTTAAATTGTGGGTAATGGTGTGTGTGTGGATGATTGTGGAGAGAGTGGATATGGATGGTGTGGTCCTACTGGGCTGAGGTGGATGGTTGTTGGTTGTCGACAGAAGTGGATGGTAGAGGTTCTGGTACTGAAGTCGATGGTTGTATTGGAGTGTGCGTAAATTCTGTAATGGTTCTCTGGGCTGTTTTACCCTGCAATACATTATACAGCTGATGGTAAGGCATCATCAGCTGGTCTAGACCCCATATCAGAGCACTGCTTCTAGATTTGTCAGGGTCCTTTTCAGTGAAATAGTCTGCAACTTTACCAATAATATGGAACTGGTCACGTAACTGCTGTAATGTTAACTGTTTTTCTTCAGGTTCTTCTTCATCTTCTTCTGTTATGTCCCTCCCTTGTATCTATGCATCGAGCTCTGCTAACATTTCCTCTGGACTCCTGTCTTCATCATCATCATCTTCTAAGAGCTCATTCACATCGTCTTCATTCATATCTTCAAAACCATCACCTGGTAATCTCCTTGCCAGCTGAACAATTTCCTGAACCTGACTCTCAAGCAAGGGGAAACCAGTGAAAGAATTAACCACAGAAGGCCATAACTTTCCCCAGCCTGCATTTAATGTTGATTGAGGCACTTCATTCTATGCACTTCTGGCATAGCTGATAGCATCTGCAAATGTTAAATTTATTCCAGAAGTTTGGTACTGCCAAGTTGGAGTCATAGTCCATTGATGCAACTAGTTTTTTGATAACGTTTTTTGTGTAATTACACTTGAATGAGTTAATAACTCCATGATCCAGTGGTTGTATTAACCCTTTCAGGGTCCGTCCCATAGATCTATGGCTTTATGTTCAGGGTCCAAACCGTAGATCTACGCCAAAATTCTAGCGGAGTCAAATTTAGCACGAGAAGGCTGGTAGGCCTACATCTGAGAGAATGGGTCTGGGTGGTCAGTGTGCACACCATAGAAGAAATATGGATGCCCGCATGGCATTGTGGGAACACCGCCAAAGTAGCTTTGTTCATTGTGCCTGGTGGCAAGGAAGCTCTCATTCCCCACTCACTCTCTGGGCGAATTCTGACTCTCCTCTTCACAACTTACAGTTCTAAGACTGATGGAAGTGGAGCTGAAGAGGAATTCTATGGTTTTGAACTATATGGTACCATTGTACCATATGGTACAATGGTGCCATGTCATACAATGGTATCATATGGTACAATGTGCCATATAGTACATTGTACCATATGGTACATTGTACCATATAGTACAGGGTACAGGGACCCTAATGGAAATAAGTCTGTCTGAATTTTTTTTGGTTATCCTAGGATCTCAAAACATATGCTGCTAAGTATGATATTTTATGTAACTTTATTTGTGTATACCTAAATAAACATACTTATGATGCCACATGCACTTGAGTAAGTTTATTCAGGTGTACACAAATACAGTTACATAGATTATCATACATAGCAGCATTTGTATAAAATCCTAGGATAACCCAAAAAAGTCAGGGTGACTTATTTCCATAGTTATCCCTGTATCTGTACCATATGGTGTCCTGTACACAAGGTACCCTGTGCCATATGGTACCCTGTGCCATATGGTACCCTGCACCATATGATACCCTGCACCATATGGTACCCTGCACCATATGGTACCCTGCACCATATGGTACCCTGCACCATATGGTACCCTGCACCATATGGTACACTGCACCATATGGTACCCTGCACCATATGGTACACTGCACCATATGGTACCCTGCACCATATGGTACCCTGTTCCATATGGTACTCTGCACCATACATTATCCTGTACCATATGTTATCCTGTACTTTATGGTACCCTATACCATATAGTACTATGTACCATATGGTCAGTAGGACGTGTTTGTGGCAGCAGGCACCAGCCAAGACTGAGTGAGTGGCAATGCAAGCTAGCTAGTGACTCGGGAGTTTCCAAGACAAAGCTCTCTGTCATCCACCTCAAGGAATGTGTCGAGTTCCTGTACATTTGTAAATATATAATAGGACAACACTAATATACAACATTTTTGCATATTTTTGTTGTAAACAACTATTGTAAACAAAATAATGATGAAAATATTAGTGTTTATTGTGTTGAATACAACAGTACCATATAGCACCATATGGTACAATGAACCATATGGTATCATTGTACTGTATGGTACAGTGTACCATATGGTACCATTGCACTATATGGTGCCATTGCACCATATGGTACCATTGCACCATATGGTACCATTGTATCATATGATACCATTGTAACATGGTGCCATTGTAACATATTCTACCATATGGTACCATTGTATCATATGATACCATTGCACCCTATGGTACCATTGTTCCATATGGTACCGTTGTATTCAACACAACCACACTAATATTTTCATCATTTTGTTTACAATAAACTTGTATACAAGTTTTGTAAGCAATATAATGATAAATTAGTGAAGTATTGTGTTGAATACAATGAGTGTACACTTATGCAATATACATTATGTATATGTTACTATAAAAAGAAAAAAATTAGAAAAGAAAAGAAAAAGGTATAAAAAGCGTAAAATAAAAAAAATTAGATTTTGCGGAAGTCACTGATGTTGCCGCCACCAGGTCATTTTGGGTCAACTTCCTGCCGCTGTATCTCGGTAGGTACTGATCAGAATTTTTTTTTTTGTTTTATTACCTTCACAAAAATATTATCTTTAATTCTGTAAGATTTTTTTTTTCTTTTTTTTCAAAATTTTTTGGACACTGGGGCACCACTTCAGATTTTGGCCTTGGACCCTGAAAGGGTTAAACCAGTCAATAAATATTTCCTTTGTCGTCCATGCTGACTGGTTTGACCTCCAAATTACTGGTAAGATGTTTTTATCTACACCTTTCAGAACATGAGGATTCTTTGAGTGGTAAATAACCATGGGCTTACACTTGAAATCACCTGATGCATTACCGCAAAGGAGCAAGGTAAAGCGATCCTTTGCTGTCTTGAAGCCTGGTGCACTCTCCTCTTGCTGACTGATATAAGTATGTGTTGGCATTTTTTCCAAAAATCACTTGATGTGGCTCATAGCCACCCTCAGAAATAATTTCCTGCAATTCAGCAGGAAAATTACTTGCTGCTGTATGATCAGCTGAAGCACTTTCACCAGAAAACTTAATATTATGTAACTTATTATGCAACTTAAAGGTGTGGAACCAGCCTGTGCTAAACACACACTCCTTTTCAGGCCTTCCTTCCTTATTATACACTGCTTTAAACAACTGTAAGGCCTTTTCCCTAATTAAGAGGAAATTAAGTGGTGCACCTTTGTTTGTCTTTTGTTCAATCCACTCAAGCAACAAGTTTTCTGTTTTATTTACTTGTTGAGACCTACGTGTCATTCTTTTCATGAGATGACATCTTGGGTTATTCATTACACAAGCTTGTATATTTGCCTCGTTCTTTTTAACCCTTTGACTGTCGCAGGCTCCTTTCTGAAACTGTCATTCTATGTTGCAAAATATTCGAAAAAAAAAAAAAATTATTTTTTCTTATGAAAATGTTAAGATTATTTTTCTGAGTGTTTTAGTCCCCCCAAAAAAATTTTGCCATCAGTACTTACCGAGATATAGAGCTGTGAAGTTTGCAGAAAATGAGCCGCGTATGGCAACAGCAGCGACTGCCGCTCACCCAGTAAACTTTGGTTTACTTGTATTTGAACGTCTTTTGTTTTTTTCACTATTTTATTTTTTCACATAACTTACGTGGCCTATGAGACCAAAGTAAGGTGCAATGTACATATATACACTCGTTGTATACAACACAGTAAGCACACAAACATAATTATCAATATATTGTTTACAAAACTTGTTTACAAAAACAAACAACTAAAAAAATTTTTTATTACTATTGTTCTATAATATATATACCAATGTATAGTCACCGAACATATTCCTAGAAGTTCTGCAGCTTGTGGAACTCTTTGAAACATGTTTTCATACACAATGGTGTTTTACACTCCTCACACATAAAACCAGTGTGTGTTCATTTTTTGGGGCTTTTTTTTTTATGTGCAAAGACAAAACACCTCCTCTGAGCAGTTTTCTTCGAAGTATTAGCTGGCAATTGTGTTATGTAGTTATCCTAGGTAAATGGTCGTGTGTCATCATTCCTCCCTTCCTACTTTCCTGATGACGCAGTCTTGTGGCTCTCTCTGAGACAGAGAGCTAGACGGATAGACAGGGAGCTTGACAGACAGACAGAAATGTTTTTGTACCAGCAAAAACAAAGGGAGGGCAATGGTCATCTAATCTTTCCTTATCAGCTCCACCCTCGTTTTCGCTCATCAAAGTCAGCTCTTATCAGATGTTATCTCCCCTTATCTTGTCACTGTCATGGAGTGGACTTTTTTTTTTCTTGCTTCAAGGGAACAATATTATTACATCTTCTTCTTCCTCCTCCTCCTCCTCCTCCTCCTCCTCCTCCTCTTCTTGCTCTTCTCCTCTTCCTCTTCCTCTTCTCCTCCTCTTCCTCTTCCTCCTCTTCTCCTCCTTTTCCTCTTCCTCCTCCTCCTCTTCTCCTCTTCCTCCTCCTCCTCCTCCTCCTCCTCCTCCTCCTCTTCCTCTTCCTCTTCCTCTTCCTCTTCCTCTTCCTCCTCCTCCTCTTCCTCTTCCTCCTCCTCCTCTTCCTGCTCCTGCTCCTCCTCCTCCTCCTCCTCCTCTTCCTCCTCCTCCTCCTCCTCTTCCTCCTCCTCCTCTTCCTCTTCCTCTTCCTCCTCCTCCTCCTCCTCTTCCTCCTCTTCCTTCTCCTCTTCTCTTCTCCTCTTCCTCCCCCTCCTCCTCTTCCTCCTCTTCTTCCTCCTCCTCCTCCATTGCTTTTGGTCTCAAACTCCTCGAAATCATGAAATTGATCTTTACTGACACTTCCATCTGTGTTAGAGCATCACTTGGGAAGAGTAGAGTCCCAGATTTGCTGGGGAGTCACATATTTCTTACCACTAGACATGCTGAAAAAGGACAATTGAAATGGCATTTCCACAATGCACCACTGACTCCCCGATTTTTTTTATATGGTGCACACTGACCATGGAGACCCATTCTCTCACATGTGGTCCTACCAGCTTTCTCCTGCTTGATTTGAAGCCGCTAGAATTTATGCGTATAAATACATCAGAAACAGTTGTGCGTAAGACGTATATATACGGCATAAAGAGTCAAAGGGTTAATTGTACGAACCGACGCTTCATTAAGGCCATAGGCCCTCACTATACCCACCACACGTGATCCACTCTTAAGCTTGTCTAATATCTCAGTTTTCTTCGCAATTCCTAGACTTGAACGCTTAAACCTTTTCTTGTCACTTTCAGCAACACTTGTATGCTTACTGGGTGCCATTATTGCTTGGCAGATTTAACAAACGGCACTGAAATTAAGAAAATATGTATGTATATAAACACAACTAGGTTCCCGACTACCTCCGTCCTACACACGTATGAACCAAACTGGAGGCTGGGAGCATGGTGGGGGTGGGGGTGGGTGGCAGAGGGGATGGCAGTAGGCCTCCCCCATTGACTCAATGGTATAACCCACTGCAAGTGACCGCACACTCAAAATTTTTTCCCCTCCCGCGAATCTTGTTAACCGTAAACGGTCCAAACATATGTATACGTTTTTTCAACATTTGATAGTATGTGAAAAAAGTAGATCTTCCTTTTTTTTTTTTTCTTACATTTGAAAACGTGTAAAAAACTTTGATCTTTTTTTTTTTTTTTTTTTTTTTTTTTTTGAAAATATTTAAAAAAACGTAGATCTACTTTTGGAGCACTACGCATGTGAACATAGATCTGCTTGGACCGTTTACCGGTTAAATTGATCATACGATGTGTTACATAAAAATGTGTCGCAATTCTTCAATCGTGCTATACTCAGATAATGCCAAATAAACTCGTGCTAAATAACGGTCTACTGTATTTTAAATATAATAAAGGCCCACCTCTAGTACAGTTATGGGGACCCATAGTCTCAGACATTTAGATAAAAAGGACTTGAGGAAAACTGTTTGGATTTCTTCCCCAGGCTGTTGGAATATTTCACTTCTCATACCACTTCCATCTTATATAAATGCACATATTCAGGGAAGCTGGTTAGCTGGACTTGAATCTTGGAGATGGGAAGTACAGTGCCTGCACTTTAACCCTTAAACTGTCCAAACAGATTTACATTCATATGCATAGTGCTCCAAAAGTAGATCTACAGTTTTTTCACATATTTTTAAATATAAAAAAAAAAGTAGATCAAAGTTTTTTACACGTTTTCAAATGTAAAAAAAAAAAAGATCTATGTTTTTTACATACTTTCAAATGTTGAAAAAACGTAGATCTACGTTTGGACAGTTTAAGGGTTAAAGGAGGGGTTTGGGATATTTGCTGTTAAGAATAGCATCTAAACTGTCGTATCTGCGTGCCTCTGCAAAGACAATGATATTGTGAATGATGGTGTCAGTGTTTCTTTTTTCGGGTCACCCTGCCTCAGTGGGAGATGGCCAGCATGTTGAAAAAAGAAAATTCCTAGGAATACTTTATTATACACTATAGTACATCAAACTGAAAGGTACATTGCTAGTGTTTCTCTTATTATAAATTTTAATTAAAGGTTGTGATTGTATTAAATACAATATACAGTTGTGTATTTCCTTATTGCAGGGAAGAACTCTGGACGTTATAAGAGGTCAGGTATTGGAAATACCAGGATGCAGCCTCCAGATGAGACAGACCATGCAGGTGTGAATACTTTATTACTCATTATAACAACTACCGTGTGTTATGATGAACAAGAAGCTCCAGTGTCCAGGATGCCCCCCAAATCTGATGGGCAAAATTTAAAAAAAAAAAAAAAGATTAATGGTATTCATGGTTATAACAGTGATAAGTTGTGTTAATTAAGTCTGAGGCATTACATATAAAAACACGTGTTGATGGTTTCTTCTGCAGTTATTTATTACTGACGCAAATGACTGGCAGGTTTGCCCATCAGCTGCATCAGCTAAAATGCGTTACAATTGTATGAAACAGTGCTGAGAAACATGCCAATATACAGGCAATTATTCTAGATCTGCTGAATGGTCAACTACTCATAATGAACAATATTCAGCAATGAACAAAGACATACTGTTTCCTCTGTTCTTCTTACATCATTGCTTAGGTTTTCAAATTGGCAAGTTTATTTAGATACTGGTACACATAAATACAGTTAAACAAATTATCATATATAGTAAAATGTGGGGGTGGAGGAGGGGTGGGGCTTTCGATAGAGTTCCACATCAGAGGCTATTGAGGAAACTTAAGGCACATGGAATAGGAGAAATTTTTTCCTGGGAAGAGGCATGGTTGACAGAAAGGCAGCAGAGAGCTTGCATAAATGGGGAGAAATCAGAATGGGGCCACGTTACAAGCAGTGTTCCACAGGGGTCAGTGTTGGGCCCCTTGTTGTTCACAATCTACATGAACGACATAGATGAGGGAATAAATAGCGACATAAGCAAATTTGCTGATGACATCAAAATAGGCCATTCAGTTCATTCTAATGAGGACATTAGAGTACTCCAGGATGATATAACCCTTTCAGGGTCTGTGCCGTAGATCTACGGCTTTACATTAAGGGCCAAACCGTAGAGCTATGCCATGAGCTCAGCTCACTCTGATAAGCTGTGAGTGGCAAATTTGGGCCTAGATATGAGAGAATGCATCTATGTGGTATGTGTGCACCACATAAAACAAATCCTGCAGCACACAGTGTATAATGAGAGAAAAAAACAGACCGTGATTTTCGATTAAAACAGTGATTTTGCAGTGTCTTTGCGTATGTTTTTTATAGTTGTATTTGCGATTTCTTGATCTCATTTGATAGAATGAAAAATATATTACAGAAATAGAGATGATTTTGATTGGTTTTGGCACTGGAAATGGCTTGAAACTGAGCTTAAAATAGCGGAAATATTAAATTTTTGTCGATGTTCAAGAGTAAACAAACGACCTCACACGTCTAATACACGCCAGCCGGTGGGTCTAATATACATTTACAAATGTGGTGATGATATTTATACAATTATTACAATATTGCATAACAGTAAATCTTCTATTTTTTGGTTTGAATAAAAATTCATTATGTGAATAAAAAATCAAAATGGAATTCATTTGTAAAGCCTCAAAATGTAACTAATGAACAGTGAAATGTTAGTTTAGTGCCAGGAATATCTGCATTGTTTATTCTGGACCCTATTTTGAAATTGGAATATTTTGAACTTTGTGTTAAATTGGCCAAATTACCAATTTCCGATCACTTTATTTTGTAGTTGAAACAGTTGACTGGGTGATTTATTGTGCTCAGTCGATAGAATGGAAGTAATACTAGTGAAATAGCTAAGAATTTGGTCAACTGGAATAATGTAATTGGCCTAAAATGGGAGTGAAAAATCGGAAAAATAGCGGATTCTTAACCCTTTCAGGGTCCGTCCCGTAGATCTACGGCTTTACGTTCAGGGTCCAAACCGTAGATCTACGCCATGAGCTCAGCTCACTCTGATAAACTGTGAGTGGTACATTTGGGCCTAGATATGAGAGAATACATCTATGTGGTATGTGTGCACCACATAAAACAGATCCTGCAGCACACTGTGTATAATGAGAGAAAAAAAATGAAATCATGATTTTTCGATTAAAACAGCAACTTTGCAGTGTTTTTTCGTATGTTTTTTATAGTTGTATTTGCGATTCCTTGGTCTCATTTGATAGAATGGAAGACATATTACAGAAATAGAGATAATTTTGATTGGTTTTAACATTGGACACGGCTTGAAACTGAGCTCAAAGTAGCGGAAATGTTAAATTTTTGCCGATATTCAAGAGTAAACAAACGACCTCACACGTCTAATACACGTCAGCTGGTGGGTCTAATATACATTCACAAATATGGTGATGATATTTATACAATTATTACAGTATTGCATAACAGTAAATCTTCTATTTTTTGGTGTGAATAAAAATTCATTATGTGAATAAAAAATCAAAATGGAATTTATTTGTAAAGCCTCAAAACATAACTAATGAACAGAGGAAATGTTAGTTTAGTGCCAGGAATGCCTACATTGTTCATTCTGGACCCTATTTTGAAATTGGAATATTTTGAACTTTGTGTTAAATTGGCCAAATTAACAATTTCCGATCACTTTATTTTGTGGTTGAAACAGTTGACTTGGCGATTTCTTGTGCTCAATCGATAGAATAGAAGTAATACTAGTGAAATAGCTAAGAATTTGGTTGATTGGAATAATGTAATTGGCCTAAAATGGGAGTCAAAGTGGGCAAAATCGCCAATTCGTAAATATCGCTGACACATCAAAATTCGCGAGAGCATAATTTCGTCAATTTTCCACCAAATTTCGTACTTTTTGTTTTATTACCTTCACAAAAAGATTCTCTACGATTTCATAAGAAAAAATAACAAATTTTTTTTTTGAAAATTCTTGGACACTGGTGCGTGACTCCAGATTTGGGCCTTGGACCCTGAAAGGGTTAAATATCGCTGACACATCAAAATTCGCGAGAGCATAATTTCATCAATTTTCCATCAAGTTTCGTACTTTTTGTTTTATTACCTTCAGAAAAAGATTCTCTACCATTTCATAAGAAAAAATAACAAAAAAGTTTTTTGAAAATTCTTGGACCCTGGTGTGCACTTCGAAATTTGGCCTCTGGACCCTGAAAGGGTTAAATAGACTGATGCAATGGTCAGAGAAGTGGCAGATGCAGTTTAATATAGACAAATGCAAAGTTCTAAATGTTGGGCAGGAAAATAACCATGCCAGATATAAACTAAATAATGTAGATCTTAACCCGTAAACGTTCCGAACGTATATATATGTTCACTACCCCAGTGCCCTGAATATTTCGAAAAATAAAAAAATCTTTTTTTTTTTTTTTTTTAATAAAAATAAAAAGCACATTTTTCTAAGTGTTATAGGATAAAAAAAAAATTAGGGTCAGTACTTAGAGATATGAGGCCGAGAAGGTGGCACTGGATGCTCACATGACAGCAACATTGAATCCTGCCACATGCAGAAATGTTGCCGATATACTCTTTTTTTTCTGTTTTCATATTATTTTATGTAATTTTTATGTTTTGATAATTACAATTTATAGTAGTTCTTGTCATTTTATAACCAATCTTTGTTCTGACACTAGTATTAAGTACTGAAATTGTACTCACATTGTCACAAACACACTGACAGGTGGACATTTACACCTGCCTTGGTCATTTACTATTGTCTTGGAATATACAGGTCTCCCTCAACATTCGCGTTTTCAACTTTCGCGGGCTTCACACATTCGCGAATTCCCAACCGCCAAATTCCCAGCTGCCAAATCATATTTAAGTTTACCGCCACGAGTCCTTACTACCCTCCCTCCGACCCCTGCAACTGGCAGCCAGCCCTCCCACCACTGTGTGGTGAGTGTTTTGTTTGTTCATTATTTGCTATTAAACTACAGTATAAATAATGTAAACCCATTTATGACTGCATATTGGAATGGCTATTTGGACAGGTATTGGAAGGTGACATCATGTGTTTACTCTTGAACACAGCAAAGAATCAAACATTTCTGCTACTGCTAATAATAATAATAATAATAATAATAATAATAATAATAATAATAATAATAATAATAATAATAATAATAATAAATACGATAGAATTGAAGAAGGAAATTGTACAAAAATACGAGGGTTGAAGCAGTGGTGGAGGAAGTGGTTGATGCATCATCAGTGTGGCTTTGTTTATGCTGGAGTGAGTATTAGTCTCCGTGCTCTTCCAAACATTTCACAATAATTCATTGTATTTGGTGCTTGTAGATTGAATGTGACTGGAGTGGTTGAGGCAGTGGTAGAGGCAGTGGTAGAGGCAGTGGTAAAGGCAGTGGGTGAGGCAGTGGTTGAGGCAGTGGTAGAGGCAGTGGGTGAGGCAGTGGTAGAGGCAGTGGGTGAGGCAGTGGTAGAGGCAGTGGTAAAGGCAGTGGGTGAGGCAGTGGTTGAGGCAGTGGGTGAGGCAGCATTTGAGTCAGTGGTAGAGGCAGTTGGTGAGACAGTGGTAGAGGCAGTGATAGAGGCAGTGATATTTACTAACATATATGTTATAAATAATAATAGTACATTATGAATAACATTTATTATTATTATTATTATAAATTTTGTTAATATTAGCATGTACTATTATTATTTATAACATATATGTTAGTAAATACCACTGCCTCACCCACTGCCTCTACCACTGCCTCTACCACTGCCTCTACCACTGCCTCATCCACTGCCTAACCCACTGCCTCACCCACTGCCTCTACCACTGCCTCAACTGTTGCCTCACCCACTGCCTCTACCACTGCCTCAACTGCTGCCTCACCCACTGCCTCTACCACTGCCTCAACTGTTGCCTCACCCACTGCCTCTACCACTGCCTCAATCACTCCAGTCACACTCAATCTACAAGCACCAAATACAATGAATTATTGTGAAATGTTTGGAAGAGCACGGAGACTAATACTCATTCCAGCATAAACAAAGCCACACTGACGATGCATCAACCACTTCCTCCACCACTGCTTCAGCCCTCGTATTTTTGCACAATTTCCTTCTTCAATTCTATCGTATTTATTATTATTATTATTATTATTATTATTATTATTATTATTATTATTTTTATTATTATTGTTATTTATATTTTATTATTATTATTATTATTATTATTATTATTATTATTATTATTATTATTATTATTATTATTATTATTATTATTATTATTAGCAGTAGCAGTAGCAGAAATGTTTGATTCTTTGCTGTGTTCAAGAGTAAACACATGATGTCACCTTCCAATACCTGTCCAAATAGCCATTCCAATATGCACTCATAAATGGGTTTACATTATTTATACTGTAGTTTAATAGCAAATAATGAACAAACAAAACACTCACCACACAGTGGTGGGAGGGCTGGCTGCCAGTTGTGGGGGGTCGGAGGGAGGGTAGTAGGGACTTGCAGTGGTGGAGGCAGGGGTATTTAATAACATACATGTTGTTAAGGCATAACGTATGTATTTAGTACAATTTACGATGTTTTCATGTATTTTATGATTGTTCATGGTTCAACAAGTTAAGGAAGCAGTATTGTATTATATTTCCCTACAATATATTGGGGCACCAAACATTCACGGTTTTTCAACATTCGCGAGGCTCTTGATCCCCTAACCCTCGTGAATGTTGAGGGAGACCTGTATACAAAGTATTTATAGATCCCAGCAATGTTTTGGATATGTGGAAGTATATAATAATAATGAGGAGGAGAAGGAGAAGGAGGAGGAGGAGAAGGAGAAGAAGAATACATAATAATAATACAGGTCTCCCGCAACATTCGCATTTTCAACTTTCGCGGGCTTCACACATTCTCAAATTCCCAACCCCCAAATTTCCAGCCTCCAAATTCCCAGCTGCCAAATTATATTTAGGTTTCCCGCCACCTGCGAGTCCCTACTACCCTCCCTCCGACCCCCCACAACTGGCAGCCAGCCCTCCCACCACTGTGTGGTGAGTGTTTTGTTTGTTCATTATTTGCTATTAAACTACAGTATAAATAATGTAAACCCATTCATGACAGCACATTGGAAGGGCTAGTCAGACAGGTATTGGACGGTGACATCATGTGTTTACTCTTGAACACGGCAAAGAATCAAACATTTCTGCTACTGCTAATAATAACAATAGTAATAATAATAATAATAACAATAATAATAATAATAATAATAATTCATAATAATAATAATAATTCACTCCATCACTGTCTAGTGTAAAGCACCCTTCTGGCAAGACAGTGATGGAGTGAATGATGGTGAAAGTTTTTCTTTTTCGGGCCACCCTACCTTGGTGGGAATCGGCCAGTGTGATAATAAAATACATAATAAAAATAAATGCGATAGAATTGAAGAAGGAAATTATACAAAAATATGAGGGAGTGGTTGACACATCGTCAGTGTGGCTTTGTTTATGCTGGAGTGAGCATTAGGCTCTGTGCTCTTCCAAACATTTCACAATAATTCATGGTTTGGTGCTTGTAGATTGAGTGCAACTGGAGTGGTAGAGGCAGTGGTTGAGGAAGTGGTTGAGGCAGTGGGTGAGGCAGCGGTTGAGGCAATGGGTGAGGCAGTTGGCGAGGCAGTGGTTGAGGCAGTGGGTGAGACAGCGGTTGAGGCAGTGGGTGAGGCAGCAGTTGAGGCAATGGGTGAGGCAGTTGGCGAGGCAGTGGTTGAGGCAGTGGGTGAGACAGCGGTTGAGGCAGTGGGTGAGGCAGTGGGTGAGGCAGCGGTTGAGGCAGTGGGTGAGGCAGCGGTTGAGGCAGTGGGTGAGGCAGTGGTTGAGGCAGTGGTATATAATAACATACATGTTATTAATAATAATAATAATAATAATACATGTTATTAATAATAATAATAATACATGTTATTAATAATATGTGTTATTATTATTTATAACATGTTATTAACCCCTTGACTGTCGCAACTCCCAATCCTGAGGCGTCTCCTGGTGTCGCAAAATTTAAAAAAAAAATTATTTTTTCTTATGAAATGATAGAGAATCTTTTCCCGATTGTAATGACCAAAAAAAACGAAATTTGATGGAAAACTGACGGAATTATGCTCACGCGAATTTAGCGACCTCGGCAATATTTACAAATCGGCAATTTCGCCCACTTTGAGCCCTATTTTCAGCTAATTCCATTGTTCCAGTCGACCAAACTCATAGCTATTTCTTTAGAACTCCATTTTTTCTATCGATTGAGTACAAGAAACTGCCCATTTACCGATTTCAACTACCCAATAATGTGGTCAGAAATTTGCAATTTGGCCAATATCAAGAAAATTAAAAAATATGACAATTTCAAAATAAGGTCCAGAATGAACAATGCAGACATTCCTGGCTCCAAAATAACATTTTCTTTGTTCATCATTCATGTCTCCAGGCCCCTCTGATATTACTCTTGCTTTCTATTTTGAATTTTTATTCAAACAAAAAATAGAAGACTACTATTATGCAGACTACTGCAATACTGTAATAATTGTTTAAATGACATCAACCCATTCATGACTGCATATTAGAATGGCTAGTTGGACATTTATTGAACAATGTCATCATTTGTTTACTTTTGAACATTGGCAAAAATCAGACATTTCCCCTACTTTGAGCTCCATTTCCAGGTTCTTTTTATAGTAAAATCAATCAAAATCACATCTATTTCTATAATATGTTTACCATTCTATCAAATGAGACCAAGAAAACGAGAATATAACCATAAATACTATATGAAAATAGACCACAAAGTCGGCATTTTAATTAAAAAAACAGTCGGAGTTTTTTTTTCTCATTATGCACTGCGTGCTCCAGGATTTTTTTTATATGGTGCACACTGACCACACAGACCCATTCTCTCACATGTGGGCCTACCAGCTTTCTCCTGCTTGATTTGAAGCCACTAGAATTTATGAGTATATATACGTCAAACACGGTACCTCGTAAGACATATATATACGGCCACGACAGTCAAAGGGTTAAATACCACTGCCTCAACTGCTGCCTCAACTGCTGCCTCAACCACTGCCTCACCCACTGCCTCACCCACTCCCTCACCCACTCCCTCGTATTTTTGTATAATTTCCTTCTTCAATTCTATAGTATTTATTATTATTATTATTATTATTATTATTATTATTATTATTATTATTATTATTATTACTACTACTACTATTATTATTATTATTATTACTATTGTTGTTATTAGCAGTAGCAGAAATGTTTGATTCTTTGCTGTGTTCAAGAGTAAACACATGATGTCACCGTCCAATACCTGTCTGAATAGCCATTCCAATATGCAGTCATGAATGGGTTTACATTTTTTATGCTGTAGTTTAATAGCAAATAATGAACAAACAAAACGCTCACCACACAGTGGTGGGAGGGCTGGCTGCCAGTTGCGGGGGTTGGAGGGAGGGCAGTAGGGACTCGCAGTGATTGAGGAAGTGGTGGAGGCAGTGGTATTTAATAACATACATGTTATTAAACCATAACATGTATACATTTAGTACAGTTTACGATGTTTTCATGTATTTTATGATTGTTCATGGTTCAACAAGTTAGGAAGCAGTATTGTATTATATTTCCCTACAATATTTTGGGGCACCAAACATTCGCGATTTTTCAACATTCACGAGGCTCTCGATCCCCTAACCCTCGCGAATGTTGAGGGAGACCTGTAATAGGTAATAATAAGTTCCCTTGAAGCACGAAAAACAGAGTCCACCCCTGACGGTGACATGATGAGATAACATCTGATAGGAGCTGACATTTTATGAGCATACCTGAGGGTGCAGTGATAACACTTTATAAGAAAAGATTAGAGGTGACATTTGATGAGCATCGACCCTCGCTTTGTTTTTGCTGGTACACAAACATGTCTGTCAAGCTCTCTGTCTATCTGTCTAGCTCTCTGCCTAGTATGGGCCAACAGGCCTCCTGCAGTGTTCCTCCTTTCTTATGTTCTTATGTCTCAGAGAGAGCCACAAGACTGGGTCATCACCTTTACTCACATCTTCAAGCAGAGTATAGCACTTTGTCTGGATTTTTTTGGTTATCCTAGGTAATTTACACTTATGTATACATACTTGTATTTATGTGTACCTGTCAGACAGAGATAGACAGACAGATAGAAAGAGACAGACAGAGACAGAGATAGACAGGGAGAGACAGAGACAGGTAGACAGAGACAGACAAAGATAGAGACAGACAGAGATAGACATAAATACAGACAGACAAAGATAGAGACAGACAGAGATAGACATAAATACAGACAGACAAACGGAGATAGAGCCAGGCCCCAGCAG
This sequence comes from Cherax quadricarinatus, assembly GCF_038502225.1. Lineage (NCBI taxonomy): Eukaryota > Metazoa > Arthropoda > Malacostraca > Decapoda > Parastacidae > Cherax > Cherax quadricarinatus. The sequence goes on from NC_091327.1 coordinate 7,128,178, forward strand.
CTGGCCAGCCACACAGCTGGCTAGCCAGCCAGCCAGCCAACCAATCAGCCAGTCAGCCAGCCTGCCAGCCTTCCAGAATTGTTTCTCTTTACTTAGGGTATAGGTTATAAGACATTCTGACAGGGTGTTGCACAAATGTTGCACATGGGTTATTATTGAGATTTTTTTATATTTCATCGACCACTTATGGCCACATCCACCTCAAAGCCACTAAACACTTTCCTCTTAAAATCGGAGAGTTAATACTTCATGAAACAAGTGAATCCCAGGTGTTTGCTGCGCTGTTTGCTCTAGCTGGCGCTCATTTGAACTGGTGCTCTGACAAGGTACTAAGTGGTCCCAGATTATTTTAATACCGCCACACTGAGTGTTAGGACCCATTCTATGCTGACACGGCATCTCAGGGCAATCGTGCCAAATTTGAAGGCAGGACAAATGAAACGTATATATACGTTTGGGGGCACTAGCGGTAAAACTGTATATACATGTATATGTTTGGACCATTTACGGGTTAATATTACAGACTGCAAAAAGAATTTAGGAGTTCTGGTTAGCGGTAATCTGAAACCAAGACAACAATTCATAAGTGTTCGCAATAAAGCTAACAGAATCCTTGGTTTCATAGCAAAAAGTATGAATATAATAGAAGTCCTCAGGTTGTTCTTGAACTCTGTATATCTTTGGTTAGGCCTCATTTAGAGTATGCTGCACAGTTTTGGTCACCGTATTACAGAATGGATATAAATGCAATGGAAAACATACGAAGGAGGATGACAAAGTTGATCCCATGTATCAGAAATCTTCCCTTTAAGGATAGACTGAGGGCCCTAAATCTGCACTCTCTAGAAATGCATAGAATTAAGGGGGATATGACTGAGGTGTATAAATGGAAAACAGGAATTACTAAAGGGGATGTAAATAGCCTGCTAAAAATATCTAACGTAGACAGGACTCGCAGCAATGGTTTTACATTGGAAAAAATTAAGATTCAGGAAGGATATAGGAAAGCATTGGTTTGGTAATAGAGTTTTGGATGAGTGGAACAAACTCCTAAGTACCGTCTTAGAAGCTAAGACGTTGTGTAGTTTTAAAAATAGGTTGGATAAATACATGAGTGGGTGTGAGTTGGACCTGACTAGCTTGTGCTACTAGGTCAGATGCCATGCTCCTCCCTTAAGTGACGTGTCTGACCTCACTAGGTCAAGGCATTGGCTTAAGCTGGTGGGAGAGTTGGATCTGCCTCTCATGGGCCAGTAGGCCTGTTGCAGTGTTCCTTCTTATGTTTTAAAAAATCTGTGTGCAGGGCAGTAGTTCGGTGGCTATAGGAGGGTGGGTGCAGGAGGAAAGAGCAGTGATTGGTGGAATGATGAGGTAAAGGATGTGATAAAAGAAAAGAAGGTTGCTATGAGAGGTTTTTACCAGCAGAAGTGATATATGAAGGGTGGATTATATGGAGAGTAAAGGAAAGGTGAAGAGAGTAGTGACGGAGTGCAAAAGAAGAGCAAATGATAAGAGTTGGTGAGGCACTGTCAGCAAATTTTGCTTCTTTAAGCTATTTAGCTAAAGAAAGCTTAGGGAATGAATGAATTTGACAGTTAAAAACAGAATAGGGGTATTGGGAAGATGGCAGTAATATTTTGAGGAACTGTTAAATGTTGATGAAGAGAGAGAGGCAGTAATTTCATGCATTGGCCAGAGAGGTATAACATCTTTTAGGAGTGAAGAAGAGCTGGATGTGAATGTGGGGGAGGTGCATGAGGTAGAGGGAAAGGGGTTAACGGAGCTGGAACTAATGGGATCATGACAGAAATGTAAAAAGTGGGGGGTGGGGATATAGTTTTGGAGTGGTTAAAATGGGTAGTGGGTTGGTAGACAGCAATCACCCAGGGAGGTACTACCATCCTGCCAAGTGAGTGTAATTGTTTTATATGTTGGTAGGATTGCTACCGTCTTTTCTGACTCATAAACATACAAGATTTCAGGTATATCTTGATAATTCTGCTTACACTTAAGTCACACCACACATGCATGCACATGCTTATATATACACACCCACCTGTGTTTTCTTCTATTTTCTTAGTAGTTCTTGTTCTTGTTTATTTCCTCTTGTCTCCATGGGGATGTGGAACAGATTATTTCCTTCATGAGCCATGCATGTCGTCAGAGGCAACTAAAATGCCAGGAGCAAGGGGCTAGTAACCCCTTCTCCTGTGTTAATTACTAAATTTAAAAAAAAAAACTTTTGTTTTTCTTTTTAGGTCAACCTGCCTCAGTGGGATAGGGCCAGTTTGTTGAAAAAGAAAAACAGTTTACTGAACATACCAGGTAAAATGTATGGTAGGGTTATTATTGAAAGATTTAGAGGTAAGACAGAGACTGCAGATGAACAAAAAGGCTTCAGAATGAGTAGGGGATGTATAGACCCAGTGTTTACATTGAAGCATATAAGTGAACAGTATTTACATAAGGTAGGAAAGTTTTCATTGCATTTATGGATTTAGAAAAAGCATATGATAGAATGGATAAGGGAGCAATGTGGTAGATGTTGCAAGTGTAAGGGATAGGTAGTAAGTTAGCAAATGGTGTAAAGAGTTTTTATGAGGATAGTGAGGCTCAGGTTAGAGTGTGTAAGAGAGAGGGGGATTGTTTCCCAGTAAAAGTAGGTCATAGACAGGGATGTTCAGTGTCACTATAGTTGTTTAATATATTTATAGATGGCGTTGTAAAAGAAGTAAATGCTAGGGTGTTAGGGAGTGGGGTGGGATTTAGTTGTGGGGAATCAAATACAAAATGGGAGTTGACACAGTTATTTTGTGCTAATGATTCTATGCTGTTGGGAGATTCCAAAGAGAAGTTGCAAAGATCAGTGAATGAGTTTGGTAGGGTGTGTATAAGAATAAAGTTAAAAGTGAACTTGGAATAGAGTAAGATGATGAGGGTATCAAAGGAGTAAAGAAAAATTGGATATCACATTGGAAGGAGGGAGTATGGAAGAAGTGAATGTGTTCAGATATTTGGGAGTAGATTTGTCAGCAGATGAGTTTATAATGGACGAGGTTAACCATAAAATTGATGACGGAAAAAGGGTGAATGGTGCATTAACCCTTTGACTGTTGAAACCCCAAATCTTGAAGTGTCTCTTGGTGTCGAAAAATATTCGAAAAAAAAATCTTTTTTCTTATGAAAATGTTAAGGTAATTTTTCTGATTGTTTTAATCCCCCCCCCCCCCCCCCCCCCCCAAAAAAAAAAAAAAAAAAAAAATTGCCATCGATACTTACTGACATACAGAGGTGTAAAGTTGGCAGAAAATGAGCTGCATACGGCAACGGCGGCGACTGCCGCTCACCCGGTAAAATTTGGTTTACCTGCATTCGAAGGTTTCTTGTTTTTTTTTTCACTATTTTATTTTTTCACATAACTTATGTGGCCTGTGAGACCAAAGTATGGTGCAATGTTCATATATACATTTGTTGAATGTAACACAATTACAGTGGATCCCCGCCTTACGATATTAATCCGTGCCTGAGAGCTCATCGTGAGCCGAAATTATCGTAAGGTGAATTAATTTTCCCCATAAGAAACAATGGAAATTAAATTAATCCGTGCAAGACACCCAAAAGTCTGAAAAAAAAAAAATTTACCACATGAAATATTAATTTTAATACACACAAACTTAAGAAGACATGCACAATTAATACTCTACTAAGAATAGAATACATGACACTTACCTTTATTGAAGATCTGGTGATGACTGATAGCATGGGAGGAGGGGAGAGTGTGGTAGTTGTTAATGTTTAGAAGGGGAATCCCCTTCCATTAGGACTTAAGGTATCAAGTCCTTTTCCGGGGTTACTTCCCTTCTTCTTTTAATGCCACTAGGACCAGCTTGAGAGTCACTGGACCTCTGTCGCACAACAAATCTGTCCATAGAACTCTGTACCTCCCGTTCCTTTAAGATTTGCCTGACATGGGCCACAACATTGTCATTGTAATAGTCACCAACACAGCTTGCAATAGCTGCGTTAGGGTGCTTTTCATCCTTAAAGGTTTCCTTAATCTATGAAGTAGGCACAATGGATTCCACAACTGGCATAGGCTTCTCAGGGTTAGCCCCAAACCCTTCAAAATCTTTCTTAATTTCCATAATAATTCTCACCCTTTTTACCACAGGGTTGGCACTAGAAGCTTTCTTTGGGCCCATGGTGACTTATTTTGCAGTTACGAGGACAAAAACACTGAGATAAGATGAAATGTACCAAATGTATACGTGGTTGCGACCACACTGGCTGGCTTGTAAACACTGGCGCTGAGGCCACACGTGGGACGCGTCCCGGACGAATCGCGTGAAGCGAGTTTTTTAGCGTGAGGTGAGGCAAAATTTTTGCGTTCAAATGTATCATATGGCGGATTTAACATAACGCGATGCCATCGTAAGGCGGGGGTCCACTGTATAGCAGAAACACTGGTATCATCATATTGTTTACAAAACTTGTTTACACAAACAATATAAAAAAATTGTATACTACGATTGCTCTATAATACAGTGAAACCTCTACTTGCGAGAGCATCCACGTGCGAGTTTTTCCAAATACGAGCAGTCGATGGGTTGATTTTTTGCTTCCATATGCAAGCAAAATTTCCATAAGCAAGCAGACCTCAAGGGAGGTTCCTTGACACTGGTAAGGGGCTCTTGCTCTTGATCTAGGGAATTGTGTGTTGGACTATCTTATTGAAACTTGGGCAATGTATGATGGAAAGATGTTTCTTAACTTACACCAAAAATGAAAGAAATTGGAGCATAAATAATGGAGTTCACTTCTCAGCAATTAGCCACCCCTTAGCGGTATTATCGTATGGTTTTTATGGTTGTATTCTCATTTTTTTGGTCTCATTGGATAGAATGGAAGATATATTACAGAAATAGATATGATTTTGATTGCTTTCACGACGAAAGTACCTTGAAATTGAACTCAATGAGGGAGAAATACTCGTTTACTTGACTATGTTCATTCCAGTATGCACTCGTGAATGGGTTCACATTATTTATACAATTATTGCAATAAGGCATAACAAGAACAAGAACTCATAAGAAAATAGAAGAAAACACAGGTGGGTGTGTATATATAAGCATGTACATGCATGTGTGGTGTGACTTAAGTGTAAGCAGAAGTATCAAGACTGTGTCCATTCCAGTATGCAGTCGTGAATGGGTTGACATTATTTATACAATTATTGCAATAAGGCTTAACAGTAAATCTTGTATTTTTTGTGTGAATAAAAATTACAAATTATTTATTTATTTATTTATTTATTTATTTATTTTATGTCTTTGCAAACAGTACATTGAGATTTTATATTTACACTAGTGGGTTGCAATGCAAAGAGAGCCTCTATTATGCCTAGGCATTATGGGCCAACTTAACATTATTGGCTTACAGTCTACTTAACACTAAGGAGTATATCGTAGTTGTACAGTAGGATAGTAATTATTTCATAGTTGTACAGTAGAATATTAATTATGAATGAATCAAAATACAAAGATATGTATATTTATATTCGAACATACTTTTTGAGAAAACAATAGTTCAATTATATTCCTGTCAACAATGGATAAAAGGTTCAAAGTGATTGTTTCAGTTATGATGTGGGAGTACATAGGTGAGTATGTGTGTACTGAGTATTTAGCATTTAGTCTAGGGTGATTAAGTGGCTTTTGAGAAGAATCTTATATTGATTTTCAGACTGGGTTACTTTAATATCTTCTGGTAATGAATTCCATATTTTGGGGCCCTTTATGTGCATAGACTTTTTACACAGTGTGATATGGACACGAGGTATATCATAAAGAGATCTTGTGTTGTGGTCATGTGTCCTGTTTAGATTGGTGAGGAGAAGTTTGAGTGGAGGGTTTATATTTGCATGTATTGTTCTGTGTATGTAGTACGCACATGAATAAGTATGGATGTTCTTAACCCTTTCAGGGTCCATCCCATAGATCTACGGCTTTACGTTCAGGGTCCAAACCATAGATCTACGCCAAAATTCTAGCGCTGTCAAATTTAGCACAAGAAGGCTGGTAGGCCTACATCTAAGAGAATGGGTCTGGGTGGTCATTGTGCACACCATAGAAAAAATCTGGACGCCCACATGGCATTGTGCGAACGCCGGCAAAGTAGCTTTGTTCATAGTGCCTGGCGGCAAGGAAGCTCTCACTCCCCACTCACTCTCTGGGCGAATTCTGACTCTCCTCGTCACAACTTACAGTTCTAAGACTGATGAAAGTGGAGCTGAAGACGAATTCTATGGTTTTGAACCATATGGTACCATTGTACCATATGGTACCATATGGTACAATGATGCCTTGTCATACAATGGTATATGGTACAATGGTATCATATGGTACAATGGTACCATATGGTACAATGTACCATATAGCACATTGTACCATATGGTACATTATACCATATGGTACAGGGTACAGGGACCCTAATGGAAATAAATCTGTCTGACTTTTTTGGGTTATCCTAGGTTCTCCAAACATATGCTGCTAAGTATGATATTCTATGTAACTTTATTTGTTTATAACTAAATAAACTTACTTATGATGGCACATGCACTTGAGTAAGTTTATTCAGGTGTACAGAAATACAATTACATAGATTATCATACATAGCAGCATACGTATAAAATCCTAGGATAACCCAAAAAAGTCAGGGTGACTTATTTCCATAGTTATCCCTGTATCTGTACCATATGGTGTCCTGTACTGTATGGTACCCTGTACCATATGGTACCCTGTGCCATATGGTACCCTGTACCATATGGTACCCTGTACCATATGGTACCCTGTACCATATGTTATCCTGTACTGCATGGTACCTTATACCATATAGTACAATGTACCATATGGTACCCTGTAACATATGATACCGTGTACCATATGGTCAATAGGTGTTGGTGGCATGAGACACCAGCCAAGACTGAGTGAGTGGCGAGGCAAGCTAGCTACTGACTCCGCAGTTTCCCAGACAAAGTGCTTTGTCATCCACCTCAAGGAACACGTCAAGTTCCTGTACACTTGTAAATATATAATAGAACATTACTAATATATAACATTTTTGCATATTTTTGTTGTAAACATCTATTGTAAACAAAATAATAATCAAAATATTAGTGTGTTTATTGTGTTGAATACAACAGTACCATATGGTACAATGAACCATATGGTATCATTGTACTGTATGGTACAATGTACCATATGGTACCATTGCATCATATGGTACCATATGGCACCATTACACCATATGGTACCATTACACCATATTCTACCATAAGGTACCATTGCACTATATGGTACCATTGTATCATATAGTACCATTGTACCAAATGGTGCCATTGTACCATATGGTGCCATTGTATCATATGGTACCATTGTATCATGTGCCATTGTGCCATATTGTACCATATGGTACCATTGTATCATATAGTGCCATTGTACCATATGGTACAATTGCACCCTATGGCACCATTGTACCATATGGTACCATTGTATTCAACACAATAATTGCACTAATATTTTCATCATTTTGTTTACAATAAACTTGTAAACAAGTTTTGTAAGCAATATAATGATAAACAAATTAGTGCAGTTATTGCATGGAATACAATGAGTGTACACTTATACAATATACATTATACTGGTCTCACAGGCCACAAATGTTATTAGAAAAAGAAAAAAAATTAGAAAAGAAAAAGTACAAAAAATGTAAAATAAAAAAAATGGGATTTTGGGGAAGTCACTGATGTTGCCGCCACCCGGTCATTTTGGGTCAACTTCCTACCACTGTATCTCGGTAAGTACTGATCAGAAAAAAAAAAAATTGTCTTATTACCTTCACAAAAATATACTCTTTAATTCTGTAAGAAAAAATAATTTTTTTTTTTTTTTTTTTTTTTCAAAATTTCTTGGACACTGGAGCACCACTTAAGATTTTGGCCTTGGACCCTGAAGGGGTTAATGGTGAGCAGATTCAGACTTTTGAAAATTGGTGGAGTATGCTGGCGGGAGTGGGAATTTGTTATCATTTTTACTGCTGCTTTTGCTGGGTTATTAGGTGATTGGATGTTGTTGATCCCCATGCACAAATTCCATATGTTAGATAAGGGTATATGAGTGAATGGTACAGTGCCAGGAGAGCTGATTGTGGAACGTAGTACCTTTTCTTTGATAATATGCCTACAGTCCTGGAGATTTTCTTGGTGATTTGTTGTATGTGTGTCCGGAACTTAAGGCTATGGTAGATCATTGATGTAGATGAGAAAGAGGAGTGGTCCAAGGACGCTTCCTTGTGGGACTCCTACTGTGATTGGTTGGGTGGAAGAGTTTGCATCATTTGCATACAAATATTGAGTTCTGTTACTAAGGTATGATTTTAGGTAGTTGAGGGAGTGGCCTCTGATACCATAGTGCATTAATTTGGAGTACAGCAGTTAATGGTCAACTGTATCGAAAGCTTTTCGTAAATCAATGAAAATGCCCAGCGGGACTTCTTTCTTTTCAGGTGCAGTATATATTAGTTCTAGCATGTGTATGATAGCATCATTTGTGCTTTTATTATTCCTGAATCCAAACTGACAAGAGTTTAATATGTTGTGTGAGATGAGGTAGGAATAGATCCGTCTATGAATTAATTTTTCAAAGATTTTAGAGAGCAGTGGTAAGTTAGATATTGGTCTATTTATTTATTTATTTATTTATTTATTTAAAAATTTGAGCACACATACAGAGGTACAAAAAATACAGGTAAGAGCAGCATGCCAAAGCCACTTATACTATGCATAGCATTACGGGCTGGCTTAAAATTAACTTAAGATGAACTAAGCAATGATGACATCAGTGATAAAACTTTAATGTAAACAGATTACTATAAAGCACAAGTGAGTATTACAAAGACAGGTCATATGGTTGTATGCATTGTTGTACATTCAGTAGAATGGAGTATTCTGTTAGGTAGTGTATTTAAAAAATAATAAAGTTAGATTGGGTTTTAGGTTTAACATTTATGTGATATAATTGTGAGAAACATTTAAGATATACAATTTATAAGGTTCAGTTATTCAGTATTTATTTGGTTTTGAGTGAGTAAGTGATCTTTGAGAAGAGACTTGAATTTATAAACAGGTAGTGTTTCTTTTATATTTACAGGTAATGAGTTCCAGATTTTAGGGCCTTTTATGTGCATTGAGTTTTTGCATAGTGTGAGATGGACACGAGGAACATCAAAGAGTGATCTGTGCCTTGTGTTATGGTCATGTGTTCTGTTGAGGTTGGCAAGGAGATGTTTGAGGGGAGGGTTAATATCAGAGTTAAGTGTTCTATGTATGTAATAGGTGCAGTAATAAGTATGAATGTTTTGTATGGTGAGTAGGTTTAGTGTATTGAATATTGGTGGAGTGTGCTGCCTATAGTGAGAATTTGTTATCATTCTAACTGCAGCCTTTTGTTGGGTAATTAGTGGTCTGAGATGGTTACTTGTTGTTGAGCCCCATGCACAAATTCCATAGGTGAGATAGGGGTAAATAAGAGAGTGATATAGGGCCAGGAGGGCTGACTGTGGAGCATAGTACCGTATCTTCGATAGTATGCCTACAGTCTTGGAAATTTTCTTAGAAATTTGTTGTATATGTGTATGAAATTTGAGTCTATTATCAAGGTGGATTCCTAAGAATTTTCCCTCTGTTAGCTTTGTGATAGGTGATCCGTTTATCATTATGTTAAGAGGGACATCTGTAGCTCTGTTACCAAACTGAATGAAGTAGGTTTTGTCAATGTTTAGTGTAAGTTTGTTAGTCCTCATCCAGGTAGATATTTTCTGTAATTCGGTATTTACAGTATTGGCTAGCGTGACTGGGCTCGGGTGGGAGAAGACGTATGTAGTGTCATCTGCAAATAGTGTGGGTTTGAGTAATTGCGAAGCATTTGGTAGGTCATTTATGTATACGAGAAAGAGAAGAGGGCCAAGGACACTTCCCTGTGGGACACCAACTGTAATTGGTTGTGCAGAAGAGTTTGCCCCATTTGCATACACATATTGGCTTCTGTTGCTGAGGTATGACTTGAGGTAGTTGAGGGAGTGCCCTCTTATACCATAGTGTGACAATTTTACGTGGAGCAAGTCATGGTTAACTGTATCAAAAGCTTTACGTAAGTCAATGAAGATCCCCAGTGGGACTTCTTTTTTCTCTATTGCAGTGTATATATGTTCTAGCATGTGTATAATAGCATCATTAGTATTTTTATTTGGCCTGAATCCAAATTGGCAGGGGTTGAGTATGTTTTGGGAGATAAGGTAGGAGTAGATTCGTTTATGAATTAATTTTTCGAAGATTTTTGAGAGAGGGTGTAAGTTGGATATTGGCCTATAGTTATTCAACTCTGTTTGGTCTCCTCCTTTGTGGATCGGGGTGACCCTTGCTATTTTGAGTACTGTAGGGAAGGTGGAGGATTCAATGGATTTGTTAAAGAGTGTTGCAATGATTGGTGATAGCACTTGTGACACTTTTTTGTATATAAAGGGTGGTAAGGTATTTAAATCTCCTGCCTTGTTTTTTAGCGTGTTGATAATAAGGGAGACTTCGTATGGGTTAGTCGGAGCTAGGAACAGTGTGTTCGGGTAGTTGCCAGTGAGGTAGTCATTTGGTGGGGTATCAGAGCTTGGGATTTTATTGGCAAGGTTTTGTCCTATACTGGAGAAGAAGTCATTGAGTCTGTTTGCTGTTTCTGTTGGTGGGAGTTGGGGTTCATCTGATTTTGCTAATTTTATTTCGCTATTTCGTGATATCTTTTTTGTTCCTAGAATTTCTGATAGGGTTTTCCAGGTCTTTTTTATATCACCTCGTAAGTTGGATAATCTGTTCTCATAATACAATTTTTTTGCCCTTCTTATCAGGCTGGTTAGGATTGACGAGTAACGTTTTGTTTGGTCTCTGGTTATGTGACCCATTCTGTACTGTTTTTCATATTGGTGTTTTGTATTTATGGATTTGAGAATGCTGGGTGTTAACCAGGGACTGTTCAGTCTCTTAGCTGTCATCTGTTTAGTTTTTTTAGGGCAGTGCTTGTTATAGAGGTATTGGGTCTTTTTTAGAAAATTATTAATACATTCGTCAATATCTGTATAGATTTCTAGCTCAGTGTGCCAGTCAATGTTTGCTACTGCTGTTGTGAAGTTATTAATGGCTGCCTCATTGTGAAGTCTGAAGGTGACTTTAGTAGTGTCTTGGGGTAATTTACCAAGAGTTGTTATGAGAAAAGTAGGGTAGTGGTCTGTGGTATTATCTGTAATTATGCCTGATTTTAAAGGGGATATGGTGTTGGTCCAGATGTGGTCAAGTAGGGAAACACTAGTCTCTGTAACTCTTGTAGGTTTTGTTACTGTTGGTAGCAACATACAGTTACTCATTGTGTTTGTGAATTCAGTAACGTGTGGGTCCTGGTCTTGCAGGAGATTTATATTGAAGTCACCTGAGAGTAGTAAGTGATCTTTGTTCATGCGTGCATCAGTTATCATACTTCCTAGGTTTTGACTAAATTGGCTAATGTTTGACTGTGGAACTCTGTAAATGTTTATCAATGTGAGAGGTTTTTGTAGGTATTTGGATTTGAATTTGGCTATTATATATTCCCCATGTTCATCCCTTGTGCAAGTATTAGTGATACATTCTAGTTGGTCTGAGTAGTATATGGCTGTGCCACCCCCTTGTTGGTCTGGCCTACAGTTGTGTATGGCTGTGTAACCAGGAATGGCATAGACATCTGTACTATCAGGCTTTAGCCAGGTTTCAGTTAGTGTAATGATGGACATATTGGCATGTAAGGAATTTAGTAATGCTATGAGGTCATCGTAATGCTTGCTTAAAGATCTGATATTGTAGTTAAAGATAGTTATGTTGTTGTTGGCACTGAGAAGTGCCTTTGATTGTTCTGCAGTGTAGTAATTACAGTAACTGTTTGATTCATTTAAGTCATTAAATAAGAGGTTGGTATCAGGATCAATGCTTGTAATCATAAGATTTGTAGTGAATCTATAGTTAGAATTAAGTATAAAACAAAGTAAATAGTCTTAAGCTAAAAAATAGCACCTGAATTATTTAACAAATGTAAAATGATGAGCTAAGGTAGTTTTTTTTTTTTTTTTTTTCTTAAGCTAAAATAAAGGAGACAATATAAAAGGGATTAATACAAATAAAGTGATAATCAAATAATGGAGCTTGGGAATATGATAGTAGGTAGTACTATAAAGGTAATTCTTTAAAGTTAGAATTATAGTATAAAATAATAATATAAAAGGGACTAATGTAAGTTGTGGTGAACAATAAAGTGGTAATCAAATAAATGAGCTTTGGAATATAATGGCAAAATTGTGAACTTATTCTACTTTAGCACCTGAGAATAGCACCTTGATTATTTTAACAATTGTGAATGTATAAACTAGGGTAGTTATATAAAGCTAAAATAAAGGAGAAAATATATAAGGGACTAAAATTAAGTAATGGTAAACAAAGTTAAATGGACAGGTGGTCACTATGAAATAATATTGGTTTAGGAGTAAGATCTGATTTGTAATATTAAATAAATTGAGCAGTTTATTGCACAATAAAAGTAAAAAAAAAATGAGGTAGTTGGTACTAGCTAGCAAAAGATAGTTTTGGTACTTGCAAAAAAGTAATTGGAATATACACTAATTGCATACACAATGAAAAGTGACTAAAAAAACAAGTAGTGATAAACAAAATTAAATGGACAGGTAAGAATAATGAATATTATTAATTTGGAGTAAGATTTGACTTGTAATTTAAAATTATGAGCAATTAATAGCAGTAAGAAAGAAGTATAGAGTATTGGAGGTATTTCATTAGCTAGTGATGAAAAATAATAAAAATAATAATGTACAATATAATAGTAACGTACACTATATGCACCACACGTATATATGTATTAAGGGCACTTATCTAATCTGTTACAGAAATGTCAGCTTTTCTAAGGAAGGTAGAGAAATCGTGTTCATTTGAGATAGTATATTGTTGTCCTGTTGATGTTTTCCTTACTAGTATTTTCCCATCTCGCGTGAAACACTGATGTATTTTGTTTTCCTGTTTAAGTTTTCTCAGCCTGAACAGAAGGTTTTGACATTTTTTTGTTAGACACTCATTTATGTACACTCCATTTTTCATTGTAATTGCTGATTTAATTAGGTCCTTTCTTTTATCGTATGAATGAAGTCGGATCATTATACTGTGTTTACTTCCTGGTTTTCCTAGCAAACGTGTTTCTTTGATTTCATTGTTTTGCACGATGACTTGTACGTGGTTCTGTATTATCCTGATAGCAGTTTCTTTGCACTGTGCTTGTGTTATGTCACTAGGAATGTGTGGACTGTTTATTATTACTGCATCAGACAACTTATCTTGTTCAGTTTTGTCGTCTTGGAAATCAAGGTATTCATTTAGTCGAGTGTGCATGTTCTGATTCCAGTCCTTGATTGCTTCTTCAACCTTCATATTTATTGTTGTTATTTGCTCAGTGTGACTGGCTATAGCTGCTTTTAGAGTATTTTCTGTGTCAACACTTCCCGATGTAATCTTCTCTTCAAGGTTTTGGATCTTATTCTCGAGGTTGGTTATCTTGGATTCTCGTCGCTCGAGTGTTGCTTTGATATCTTTGATTTCATTTTCTAGAGCAACGATGTAGTCCTTGATATTGTCAGGAATAATCATACCTGAGTTATCATGGGTGAATCCTTTGAAGGGAGTGGAGTTGGAGGGGGAGTCAGCCATGTTTGTTGTTGTTGTTGTTGTTCCTTGTTATTCAAGTCAGCTTGGTCACCTCCTTTATATTGTAATAATAATAGTACATAATAATAATAATAATAATAATAATAATATGTATAATAATAATAGTATAATATAATAGAATACGTAATAATAATAATAATAAGAATAAATAGCGGAGTTCACTTCCAGCCATTAGTTGCCCCTAGCGGTATATTTTTGTATGGTTTTTATGGTTGTATTCTCGTTTTTTGGTTTCATTTGATAGAATGGAAGATATACAGTGGACCCCCGCCTTATGAACACATCGCGTTACGTTAAATCCGCCATACGAATCATTTGAACGCAAAAATTTTGCCTCACCTCACTATAAAAAACTCGCCTTACATGATTCGTCTGGGACGTGCCCCACGTGTGGCCTCAGCTGCCCCGTGGGTGCCAGTGTTTACAAGCCAGCCAGTGTGGTCACATCTAAGCATACATTCGGTACATTTCATATTATCACAGTGTTTTTAGTGCTTGTAACTGCAAAATAAGTCACCATGGGCCCCAAGAAGAAACACTTTGATAACTGAAGGAACACTTTGATAACTGAAGGAACACTTTGATAACTGAAGAAACACTTTAATAACTGAAGAAACACTTTGATAACTGAAGGAACACTTTGATAACTGAAGGAACACTTTGATAACTGAAGAAACACTTTAATAACTGAAGAAACACTTTGATAACTGAAGGAACACTTTGATAACTGAAGGAACACTTTGATAACTGAAGGAGCACTTTGATAACTCTTGTAGTGCCAACCCTGTGGTAAAAAGGGTGAAAATTACTTTGGAAATGAAGAAAGAGATAATTGCTAAGTACGAAAGTGGAGCGAGTGTCTCGTAGCTGGCCAGGCTGTATACCAAACCCCAATCAACCATCGCTACTATTGTGGCCAACAAAACGGCAATAAGGAAGCTGTTCTTGCAAAAGCTGCAACTTTGTTTTTGAAACAGAGATCGCCATTGATAGATGATGTTGAGAGACTGTTATTGGTGTGGATAAACGAGAAACAGATAGCAGGAGATAGCATCTCTCAAGCAATCATATGTGAAAAGGCTAGGAAGTTGCATGATGATTTAATTAGAAAAATGCCTGCAACTAGTGGTGATGTGAGTGAATTTAAGGCCAGCAAAGGTTGGTTTGAGAGATTTAAGAATCGTAGTGGCATACATAGTGTGATAAGGCATAGTGAGGCTGCCAGTTCGGACCAAAAAGCGGCTGAAAAATATGTGAAGGAATTCAAGGAGTGCATAGACAGTGAGGAATTGAAACCTGAACAAGTGTTTAGTTGCAGTGAAACAGGCTTGTTTTGGAAGAAAATGCCAAGCAGGACCTACATTACTCAGCAGGAAAAGGCACTCCTAGGACATAAGCCTATAAAAGACAAGCTTACTCTTTTGATGTGTGCTAATGCTAGTGGTGATTGCAAAGTGAAGCCTTTATTGGTGTATCACTCTGAAACTCCCAGAGTGTTCAAGCAAAACAATGTCTTCAAGGCTAATTTGTGTGTGCTGTGGAGGGCAAACAGTAAGGCATTGGTCACTAGGGACTTTTTCTATGACTGGTTACACAATGCATTTGCCCTCACTGTGAAAAATTACCTAATGGAAAAGAAATTGGACCTTAAGTGCCTCCTGGTATTAGACAATGCTCCTGGTCATCCTTCAGACTTGGGAGAGTGACTTTCTGGGGACATGAGCTTCATTAAGGTCAAGTTTTTGCCTCCTAATACCACTCCTCTCTTGCAGCCCATTGACCAGCAAGTCATTTCAAACTTCAAAAAACTCTACACGAAAGCTATGTTTCAAAAGTGCATTGAAGTGACCTCAGACACTCGATAGACTCTAAGAGAGTTTTGGAAAGATCACTTTAGTATCCTCAGTTGTGTAAACCTTATAGGTAATTCTTGGGAGGGAGTGACTAAGAGGACCTTGATCTCTGCTTGGAAGAAACTGTGGCCACACTGTGTAGAAGAAAGGGATTTTGAAGGGTTTGGGGCTAACCCTGGGAAGCATATGCCAGTTGTG
The DNA here is from genome assembly GCF_038502225.1 of Cherax quadricarinatus. Taxonomy (NCBI): domain Eukaryota; kingdom Metazoa; phylum Arthropoda; class Malacostraca; order Decapoda; family Parastacidae; genus Cherax; species Cherax quadricarinatus. The sequence goes on from NC_091327.1 coordinate 7,144,084, forward strand.
GAATCCATTGTGGCATTGGGGAAGTCCTTGGGGTTGGAGGTTAGTGGGGAGGATGTGGAAGAGTTGGTGGAGGACAAGGAAGAACTAACCACTGATGAGCTGCAAGATCATCTTCAACAGCAAGAGGCCAGACCTGAGGAAACTGCTTCAGAGGAGGGGAGAGAGAAATTGAGGAAGTTGCCTACTTCAAAGATTAAGGAAATGTGTGCGAAGTGGGTTGAACTGCAGATCTTTATGGATGAAAATCGCCCTGACACAGCTACTGCAAGCTGTGTTGGCAACCTGTACAATGACAATGTTATGGCCCATTTTAGGAAAGTCTTAAAGGAACGGGAGGTACAGAGCTCTATGGACAGATTTGTTGTGCAACAGAGGTCCAGTGACTCTCAAGCTGGTCCTAGTGGCATTAAAAGAAGAAGGGAAGTAACCCCGGAAAAGGACTTGATACCTCAAGTACTAATGGAAGGGGATTCCCCTTCTAAACAATAACTTCCACACTCTCCCCTTCTCCCATCCCATCAGTCATCACCAGATCTTCAATAAAGGTAAGTGTCATGTATTCTTTTCTTAGTAGAGTAGTAATTGTGCATGTCTTCTTCAGTTTGTATGTATTAAAATTAATATTTCATGGGGTAAAATTTTTTTTTTTTTCATACTTTGGGGTGTCAGGAACGAATTAATTTGATTTCCATTATTTCTTATGGGGAAAATTAATTCGGCAAACGATAATTTCAGCTTATGATGAGCTCTCAGGAATGGATTAATATCGTAAGGCAGGGGTCCACTGTACTACAGAAATAGATATGATTTTGATTGGTTTCATGATGAAAAAGTACCTTGAAATTGAACTCAAAGTACATACTGGAAATGTTTGATTTTTGCTAATGTTCAAGAGTAAACAAATGGTCATTGTCCAGTGTGTGTCCAACTGGCCAGTCTAATAATTGTTGACATTATTTATACAATTATTACAATAATGCCGTAGTCTGCGTAACAGTAAATCTTCTATTATTATAAGAATACGTACGTATTAATTAAAAATAGTAATTCGTAATAATAATAATAATACATATAATAATGTAATAATATAATACGTAATGCAACTATAATAATAATTATAATAATGTGTATGTACGTACTATGTATAATTTAGTTTGAGCATGCCACCGCAAGACGGCGGTGCATATCAAAAGAAAGATGAGCAGTCCACATGTGCTTACGGAGCTTACCACAAGGGTAAAGAAATACTCCTGTTTTTCTCATGTTTCATGCAGTCATTTCACAAAATTTCTTGTTTCTAACCATGGATCCTGAGAAAGCAAGTCCACAGCACAGTGCCGAGAAGAAAAAGAGGATGATTACCATGGATTTAAAGCAGGAAATCATTGATAAACATGCACAAGGTGCCAGGGTTAAAGACTTAGCCAGACAGTACCAACATACTACTTCTACATTATGTACAATACTAAAGCACAAGGAGTCTGTAAAGGCTATAGTGCCAGCAAAGGGCATTAAAATAATGTCTAAACACTAGACCTCTTTCAGTGAAAAGATGGAGACTCTGCTGTTGATGTGGTTGAGGGAGAAGGAGCTCGCCGGAGATACCGTGACTGAGGGTATCTTCTATGAGAAGGTACGAGGCATTTATGCTGATTTGCTGCAGAAGACCCCAGGCACTTCAACGGGCGAGGCATCGCAAATGTCGTTTAAAGCCAGTTGGGGCTGGTTCAAAAAGTTTAAAAGGAGGACCAACATTCACTCTGTCGTCAGGCATGGTGAGGGAGCGAGTTCTGATGTGAAGGCAGCTGAGAGTTTTCTCAAAACTTTTGCAGAAGTATTAGCAGCTGAAGAATACATCCCTCAGCAAGTCTTCAACTGTGATGAGACAGGGCTCTTCTGGAAGAAGATGCCAAGGAGGACTTACCTAACTGCAGAGGAGAAGAAGATGCCAGACCACAAACCCATGAAGGGCAGGTTAACCCTTGCACTGTGCACAAATGCAAGTGGCGACTGCAAGATCAAGTCGCTGCTGGTATATCATTCAGAAAAATCCCCGAGCCTTTAGGTCGCATAAGATTCTAAAAGAAGAGCTGGACGTTATGTAGAGGGCAAACCCGAAGGCATGGGTCACCAGGCAGTTCTTTGTGGAGTGGGTAAACCTGGTCTCTGGTCCTACTGTTAAGAAATATCTCCAGGAAAATAACCTAAATCTGCAAGCCCTTCTCGTCCTGGACAATGCACCTGCTCACCCACCGAACATTGCAGACGACATAATCGAAGAGTTCAAGTTTATAAAGGTTCTCTACCTTCCACCCAACACCACCCCTATCCTGCAGCCCATGGACCAGCAGGTGATTTCCAATTTCAAGAAACTTCACCAAGCACCTGTTCCGCCACTGCTTTGATGTGACAAAGAACATGAACTTGGCCCTTCGAGAGTTCTGGGAGGACCACTATAACATCGTGATATGCCTCAAAATTATAAATATGGCCTGACAGGGTATTACAAGGAGGACCTTGACCTCTGCGTGGAAGAAGCTGTGGCCTGAGGTTGTGTCCAAAAGAGACTTTGAAGGATTCGAACTCAAAGACCCAGTGGTGGAGGAGATTGTGTCCCTTGGAAAGGTCATGGACCTGGAGGTGGATGAAGAAGATGTGAAGGATCTCATCAAGGAACACTCCGAGGAGCTGACGATGGAGGAGTTAGATGAACTACATAAGCAGCAGCATCAGGAGGTTTTGAAGGACATTTGTACCGCAGAAGAGGAAGATATGGAAGAGTATACCTCTACATGTGAGATAAAGGAAATGTTGGGAATCTGGGAGAGATTATCAAGCTTTATTGAAAGGAAACACCCAGAGAAAGTTTCAAGTGCTCGTGCACTGGACCTATTTAACCCTTTCAGGGTCGATCATAATGACAAGAAAAGTATGAAATTTGATGGAAAACTTATGGAATTATGCTCTCGCGAAGTTAGTGGTCTCGACAATGTTTACGCATCGGCAATTTTGTCCACTTTGAGCCCTATTTTTGGCCAATTCCAGTGTACTTGTCGACAAAAACATAACTATTTCACTAGAACTCCATTTTTTCTATCAAATGAGTACAAGAATCCACCTATTTACCGATTTCAACTATCCAATACAGTGGTGAGAATTTAGCAATTTTGCCAGTTTCATATAAATTTCAAAAGATGCCAATTTCCAAACAGGGTCCAGAATAAACAAGAAAGACATTCTTGGCACTAAAATAACATTTCCTCTGTTCATTAGTCACATCCCCATGCCCCTCGTACATTCTTTTGCTTTCCACTTTGAATTTTTATTCTCACAAAAAATAGAAGATTTACTGTTATGCAGATTACTGCATTGGTGTAGAAATGGTATAAATAATATCAGCGCACTTGTGAAAGAATATTAGACTCACCAGTTGACGTGTATTGGACACATAGCATGATTTGTTTACTTTTGAACTTTGGTAAAAATCGAACATTTCTGCTACTTTGAGCTCAATTTCAAGGTACTTTTCATTGTAAAACCAGTCAAAATCATCTCAATTTCTGTAATATGTCTTCCATTCTATAAAATGAAACAAGGAAAACTAGAATACACCAATAAATACCATACGAAAATACAGTGCAAAGTCGCTGTTTTAATCCAAAAACACGGTCAAAGTTTTTTTTTTTCTCATTACGCACTGTGTGCTGCAGGATTTTTTTATACCGCACACACTGACCACATAGACCCATTCTTTCATATGTAGGCCTACCAGCTTTCTTTCACTAGATTTGAGGGCGCTAGATTTTAGGCATAGTAGTACGTCAAAAACCCTGGTGCGTAAGCCGTACTAGTACGGCTGAAACCCTGAAAGGGTTAATGACACTTGCATGAGTTATTTCCAAAACATTCTGAAAGGGAGGAAGAAATAAACTTCCTTGAACAGTTTTTTCTTGAAACGCTCTGCAGGTGAAAGTGTGACAAGTGTGGAGAAAAAGCCAAAAATCAGTGAATAGTGAAGTACGTATCATTAAAATAAAAATTGTAGCAGTTAAGTGACAGAGTGCATCATTAACAGTGTAGCAATTAAGTGTACATAAGATTAAGTGTGTATCACCCAGAGAAAGTTTCAAATGGTCGTGCACTGGACCTATTTAATGACACTTGCATAAGTTATTTCCAAAACTTTCTGAAAGGGAGGAAGAAACAAACCTCCTTGGACAGTTTTTTCTTGAAATGCTTTGCAGATGAAAGTGTGACAAGCGTGGAGAAAAGGCCAAAAATCGGTGAATAGTGAAGTACGTATCATTAAAATAAAAGTTGTAGCAGTTAAGTGACAAAGTGTATCATTAATCCCTAAACGGTCCAAACGTATATATACGTTCTTACACGTAGCGCCCCACTTAGTACCTTGTGGGAGCGCCAGTTAAATTGAGCTCCAGCTAGAGCAAACAGTGTGGCAAACACCAAGGATTCACTGATGTAATGTCATATTAACGCTCCTAGAACCTAACCTGCCATATAAGTGGGGCCCTACTGTGGTTGCAGGGATTGAATCATAGCTCCTGGCCCCTGGTGTGTGTGCGTGTGCATGCATGTGTGTGTGCATGTGTGTGTGTGTGTGTGTGTGTGTGCATGCGTGTGTATGTACTCACCTAGTTGAGGTTGCGGGGGTCGAGTCCGAGCTCCTGGCCCCGCCTCTTCACTGATCACTACTAGGTCACTCTCCCTGAGCCGTGAGCTTTATCATACCTCTGCTTAAAGCTATGTATGGATCCTGCCTCCACTACATCGCTTCCCAAACTATTCCACTTACTGACTACTCTGTGGCTGAAGAAATACTTCCTAACATCCCTGTGATTCATCTGTGTCTTCAACTTCCAACTGTGTCCCCTTGTTACTGTGTCCAATCTCTGGAACATCCTGTCTTTGTCCACCTTGTCAATTCCTCTCAGTATTTTGTATGTCGTTATCATGTCCCCCCTATCTCTCCTGTCCTCCAGTGTCGTCAGGTTGATTTCCCTTAACCTCTCCTCGTAGGACATACCTCTTAGCTCTGGGACTAGTCTTGTTGCAAACCTTTGCACTTTCTCTAGTTTCTTTACGTGCTTGGCTAGGTGTGGGTTCCAAACTGGTGCCGCATACTCCAATATGGGCCTAACGTACACGGTGTACAGGGTCCTGAATGATTCCTTATTAAGATGTCAGAATCCTGTTCTGAGGTTTGCTAGGCACCCATATGCTGCAGCAGTTATTTGGTTGATGTGCGCTTCAGGAGATGTGCCTGGTGTTATACTCACCCCAAGATCTTTTTCCTTGAGTGAGGTTTGTAGTCTCTGGCCCCCTAGACTGTACTCTGTCTGCGGTCTTCTTTGCCCTTCCCCAATCTTCATGACTTTGCACTTGGTGGGATTGAACTCCAGGAGCCAATTGCTGGACCAGGTCTGCAGCCTGTCCAGATCCCTTTGTAGTTCTGCCTGGTCTTCGATCGAGTGAATTCTTCTCATCAACTTCACGTCATCTGCAAACAGGGACACCTCAGAGTCTATTCCTTCCGTCATGTCGTTCACAAATACCAGAAACAGCACTGGTCCTAGGACTGACCCCTGTGGGACCCCGCTGGTCACAGGTGCCCACTCTGACACCTCGCCACGTACCATGACTCGCTGCTGTCTTCCTGACAAGTATTCCCTGATCCATTGTAGTGCCTTCCCTGTTATCCCTGCTTGGTCCTCCAGTTTTTGCACCAATCTCTTGTGTGGAACTGTGTCAAACGCCTTCTTGCAGTCCAAGAAAATGCAATCCACCCACCCCTCTCTCTCTTGTCTTACTGCTGTCACCATGTCATAGAACTCCAGTAGGTTTGTGACACAGGATTTCCCGTCCCTGAAACCATGTTGGCTGCTGTTGATGAGATCGTTCCTTTCTAGGTGTTCCACCACTCTTCTCCTGATAATCTTCCCCATGATTTTGCATACTATACATGTCTATACATACTATACATGTGTGTGTGTGTGTGTGTGTGTGTGTGTGCATGCATGCATGTGTGTATGTGTGTGTGTGTGTGTGTGTGTGAACCCCTGGAACCCTCTCCAGGTATACTCCAGGGTCGTTCATCCCACTCCATCGCCTGGTTTACCTTAGTCTACCGCTGCTAAGTGCCAACAAATTTTTACGATTATTTTTGTTATTTATTCATTATTTCATACAAAATAGTTTACACAATTTATTAATGAGTCACATACAGGAGCTTAGATTACACATTTGACTAGCTGGGTAAAAAAACAAGTGAAGTAAGAGTGTATGACTAATGTTATAGAGGTTATACAGACTCTTAGTGAGTCATGAAATTTTCCATGGGAAAGTAATTTTCATGTGTTAAAACTTTATTAACCAATTCATGGTTGGTTATAACTGTTGACAAATTTCCAGTCAAAATATTATAATTATGCATTTACAGATTCTGCAAGTACAACTCAGTCCAGACTGGTAAGACGACGTTTCGTTAAGAACCAGGATCGTGAAAAGCAATCCATATACTTTGCCAAGTTAGAAGAGAGGAGGATCAAACTAAGAGATACACTGGAACAAGAAAGGAGATCACGAAGAGAGGCACAGGTATGATTTCTGCTTAGGTAGAATGACTTATTTATTATGTAATCTACTCATGACTGACCAGTGTGATGTCAAGTTTTGTACATAAAGTATTTAATACAAGTGTAACTTAACCCTTAACTTGTCAATGATGCCAAATTAAATGCTTCTCTGTTGCAATTTTTGTAAAAAAAAAAAATATCTTCAAAGATGTTGGAGAATGTTTTTCAAAGGGTAATAACACCAAAAATTCAAAATTTTATGATAAATTTATGGAATTATGCTGACGTAAGGTTGACGATCATGGAACACTTTATGTAAGAGCAATTTAGCCTGCTTTGAGACCTATTATTGACATATTCATCTACTCAAACCAAACCAATTACCAGTCATTTTGCTGTGCTTTCCATTGACTATAAGAAAAGACCCATTTAATTATCAGATCTTCCAAAACAGAAATTGGAGGTATTCCAGCCACTACATCAACCTTTCCTTTCTTCATTAACCCATTCATGGTGGGTGCCATAGTACTACAGCTCTGAAATCTGTGTCAGTGCCGTACTACTTCGCCATGAGCTCAGCTCACATAAGTAAACTGTGAGCAGTAAATTTGGACCTAGATACAAGAGAGCAGGTTTGTGTGTAAGTGTGCACCATTTTAAAAAAATCATGCAGCATGCAGTGCTTATGGGGAAAGAACTGTGACCGTGTGTTTGGTTTAAAACGTTGACTTTGCGGTGTATTTTCATATGATTTTTATGGATGTATTCTAGGTTTCTTGGTCACATTTGATAGAATGGAAGATATTTTACAGAAATTGAGATGATTTGATTAGTTTGAGGACTGAAAGTAGCTTGAAATTGAGCTCAAAGTAGCAGAAATTTTTGATTGTTGCTGATATTTATTCAATTATTACAATAATGCAGTAGTCTGTATAACAGTAAATCTGTTTATTAGTTTTTTTTGTGTGTGTGTGTGTGTGAATGTAAATTCTAAATGGAAAGCAATCATAATATAGGAGAGTCCTAGTGATATAACTAATAAACAAAGGAAATATTTTTTCTGAACCCTATTTTTAAATTGGCAGTTTTTTAATTTTGTGTGAAATTGGCCAAATTACCAATTTTTAATCACTTTATTGGACAGTTGAAATAGGTAAATGGGCTGTTTCTTTTGCTCACTAAAATAGAAGAAATACTAGCAAAATAGCTGTGAGTTTGGTTGACAGAAACGGTGGAATTGGCTGAAAATAGGGCTCAGATATGCTGAAAATAGGGCATAAATAAATACTAACCTTGCATTTGTGGTCACAGTGGTGCCTATGCTAACCTTCCTGTGGTGTAGAAATATACCTAGTTGGACAAATCTTATTGTGGCTAGCTGGTCCAGTGGCTAACGCGACAGTCTGGAGTTTTGAGACTCTGATCACGGGTTCTATCCCTGCCCGTGGTATGGTTTGTTTGCAATCATGTCATTACGATTTCGTGAGTCATATTGATGGCTTTGAGGGGACTTGTGCTAGCGTTCGTCACGGTCACGCTAGCTGGAGATTCGTCTGTAAAAACTTGCATTTGTGGTCACAGTGGTGCCTATGCTAACCTTCCTATGGTGTAGAAATATACCTAGTTGGACGAATTATATTGTGGCTAGCTGGTCCAGTGACTAACGCAATGGTCCGGAGTTTTGAGACTCTCTGATCGCGGGTTCTATCCCCGCCCGTGGTATGGTTTGCTCTCCCAGGACACAAGTCTATGAAGGATAGGCTAACTCTTTTGTTCTGTGGTAATGCTAGTGAGGATTTCAAATTGAAGCCTGCACTCATGTATCACTCTGAAAATCCCCGAGCGTTCAAGAAAAACAATGTTATGAAAAGTAAATTGTGTGTGATGTTGAAGGCTCAAAATAAGGCATGGGTCACGAGGCTAATTTTCACTGAGTGGGCCAGTGAAGTGTTTGGCCCGAGTGTGAAGAAATACCTCCTGGAAAATAAATTGCCACTTAAGTGCCTCCTGGTAATGGACAATGCTCCTGCTCATCCTCCAGACTGGAAGACCTATTGTTTGAGGAGTGTAATTTCATCACAGTGAAGTTCTTTCCCCCTAATACCACTCCTCTCATCCAGCCCATGGACCAGCAGGCCATTTCAAACTTCAAAAAACTGTACACCAAAGCAGTGTTTCAAAGGTGCTTTGAAGTGACCTCGGACACTGAATTGACCCTAAGAGAGTTCTGGAGGAATCACTTAAATATCCTCAATTGCATAAACCTTATAGATAAGGCTTGGCAGGGAGTGACTTCCAGGACGATTAACTCTTCTTGGAGAAAATTGTGGCCAGAATGTGTCCTCCTAAAGGATTTTGAAAGGTTTGAGGTAGACCCTGACAACTCTACACCTATTGTGGAATCTATTGTGTCTTCGAAGAAGTCCATGGGGTTGGATGAGAGTGGCCAGGATGTGGAAGAGTTGGTGGATGACCACTGCAAGACCTTCAACTGGAGCAGCAACAGACTGCAGCTGAGGATATTGCTTCAGAGGAGGAAGAGAGGGGGGAGAATGTGCCTTCTTCAGTGATTAAGGACATGTGTGCAAAGTGGAGTGAGTTGCAAAGTTTTGCAGAGAATTATCACCCTAACAAAACTGTTGCAAGCCTTGTCTGCAACATGTTCAATGACAATGTCTTGTCCCATTTTACGCAAATCATAAAGAAACACCAGAAACATCTCTCGGGACAGATTTTTTGTGCGACAGGGGTACAGTGACTCTCAGGCTGGTCCTAGTGGCAGTAAAAGACAAACAAGGGAAGTAACCCCAGAGAGGGCTTTGATACCTGAAGTCCTTATGGAGGGGGATTTCCCTTCCAAACAATTTATTTATTTATTTACAATTTGAGCACACATACAGAGGTACAAAAAAATACAGATAAGAGCAGCATGCCAAAGCCACTTATACTATGCATAGCATTACGGGCTGGCTTAAAATTAACTTAAGATTAACTAAGCAATGATGAAATCAGTGATAAAACATTACTGTAAACAGATTACTATAAAGCACAAGTGAGTATTACAAAGACAGGTCATATGGTTGCATGCATTGTTGTACATTCAGTCGTATGGAGTATTCTGTTAGGTAGTGTATTTAAAAAATAATGAAGTTCGATTGGGTTTTAGGTTTAACATTTATGTGATATAATTGTGAGAAACATTTAAGATATACAATTTATAAGGTTCAGTTATTCAGTATTTATTTGGTTTTGGGTGAGTAAGTGATCTTTGAGAAGAGACTTGAATTTATGAACAGGTAGTGTTTCTTTTATATTTACAGGTAATGAATTCCAGATTTTAGGGCCTTTTATGTGCATTGAGTTTTTGCATAGCGTGAGATGGACATGAGGAACCTCAAAGAGTGATCTGTGCCTTGTGTTATGGTCATGTGTTCTGTTGAGGTTGGCAAGGAGATGTTTGAGGGAAGGGTTAATATCAGAGTTAAGTGTTCTATGTATGTAATAAGTGCAATAATAAGTATGGATGTTTTGTATGGTGAGTAGGTTGAGTGTTTTGAATATTGGTGGAGTGTGCTGCCTGTAGTGAGAATTTGTTATCATTCTGACTGCAGCCTTTTGTTGGGTAATTAGTGGTCTGAGATTGTTAATTGTTGTTGAGCCCCATGCACAAATTCCATAGGTGAGATAGGGGTAAATAAGAGAGTGATAAAGGGCCAGGAGGGCTGACTGTGGAACATAGTACCGTATCTTCGATAGTATGCCTACAGTCTTGGAAATTTTCTTAGAAATTTGTTGTATATGTGTATGAAATTTGAGTCTATTATCAAGGTGGATTCCTAAGAATTTTCCCTCTGTTAGCTTTGTGATAGGTGATCCGTTTATCATTATGTTAAGAGGGACATCTATAGCTCTGTTACCAAACTGAATGAAGTAGGTTTTGTCAATGTTTAGTGTAAGTTTGTTAGTCCTCATCCAGGTAGATATTTTCTGTAATTCGGTGTTTACAGTATTGGCTAGCGTGACTGGGCTCGGGTGAGAGAAGACGTATGTAGTGTCATCTGCAAATAGTGTGGGTTTGAGTAATTGCGAAGCATTTGGTAGGTCATTTATGTATAGGAGAAAGAGAAGAGGGCCAAGGACACTTCCCTGTGGGACACCAACTGTAATTGGTTGTGCAGAAGAGTTTGCCCCATTTGCGTACACATATTGGCTTCTGTTGCTGAGGTATGACTTTAGGTATTTGAGGGAGTGCCCTCTAATACCATAGTGTGCCAATTTTACGTGGAGCAAGTCATGGTCAACTGTATCAAAAGCTTTACGTAAGTCAATGAAGATCCCCAGTGGGACTTCTTTTTTCTCTATTGCAGTGTATATATGTTCTAGCATGTGTATAATAGCATCATTAGTATTTTTATTAGGCCTGAATCCAAATTGGCAGGGGTTGAGAATGTTATGGGAGATGAGGTAGGAGTAGATTCGTTTATGAATTAATTTTTCGAAGATTTTTGAGAGAGGGTGTAAGTTGGATATTGGCCTATAGTTATTCAACTCTGTTTGGTCTCCTCCTTTGTGGATTGGGGTGACCCTTGCTATTTTGAGAACTGTAGGGAAGGTGGAGGATTCAATGGATTTGTTAAAGAGTGTTGCAATGATTGGTGATAGTACTTGTGACGCTTTTTTGTATATAAAGGGTGGTAAGGTATTTAAATCTCCTGCCTTGTTTTTTAGTGCGTTGATAATAAAGGAGACTTCGTATGGGTTAGTCGGAGCTAGGAACAGTGTGTTCGGGTAGTTGCCAGTGAGGTAGTCATTTGGTGGGGTATCTGAGCTTGGGATTTTATTGGCAAGGTTTTGTCCTATAGTGGAGAAGAAATCATTGAGTCTGTTTGCTGTTTCTGTTGGTGGGAGTTGGGGTTCATCTGATTTTGCTAATTTTATTTCGCTATTTCGTGATATCTTTTTTGTTCCCAGAATTTCTGATAGGGTTTTCCAGGTCTTTTTTATATCACCTCGTAAGTTGGATAATCTGTTCTCATAATGCAATTTTTTTGCCCTTCTTATCAGGCTGGTTAGGATTGACGAGTAACGTTTTGTTTGGTCTCTGGTTATGCAACCCATTCTGTACTGTTTTTCATATTGGTGTTTTGTATTTATGTATTTGAGAATGCTGGGTGTTAGCCAGGGACTGTTCAGTCTCTTAGCTGTCATCTGTTTAGTTTTTTTAGGGCAGTGCTTGTTATAAAGGTATTGGGTCTTTTTTAGAAAATTATTAAAACATTCGTCAATATCTGTATAGCTTTCTAGCTCAGTGTGCCAGTCAATGTTTGTTACTGCTGTTGTGAAGTTATTAATGGCTGCCTCATTGTGAAGTCTGAAGGTGACTTTAGTAGTGGCTTGGGGTATTTTACCAAGAGTTGTTATGAGGAAAGTAGGGTAGTGGTCTGTGGTATTATCTGTAATTATGCCTGATTTTAAAGGGGATATGGTGTTGGTCCAGATGTGGTCAAGTAGGGAAACACTAGTCTCTGTAACTCTTGTAGGTTTTGTTACTGTTGGTAGCAACATGCAGTTACTCATTGTGTTTGTGAATTCAGTAACGTGTGGGTCCTGGTCTTGCAGGAGATTTATACTGAAGTCACCTGAGAGTAGTAAGTGATCTTTGTTCATGCGTGCATCAGTTATCATACTTCCTAGGTTTTGACTAAATTGGCTAATGTTTGATTGTGGAATTCTGTAGATGTTTATCACTGTGAGAGGTTTTTGTAGGTATTTGGATTTGAATTTAGCTATTATATATTCCCCATGTTCATCCCTTGTGCAAGTATTAGTGATACATTCTAGTTGGTCTGAGTAGTATATAGCTGTGCCACCCCCTTGTTGGTCTGGCCTACAGTTGTGTATGGCTGTGTAACCAGGAATAGCATAGACATCTGTAGTATCAGGCTTTAGCCAGGTTTCAGTTAGTGTAATGATGGACATATTGGCATGCAAGGAATTTAGTAATGCTAGGAGGTCATCATAATGCTTGCTTAAAGATCTGATATTGTAGTTAAAGATAGTTATGTTGTTGTTGGCTCTGGGAAGTGCCTTTGATTGTTCTGCTGTGTAGTAATTACAGTAACTGTTTGAATCATTTAAGTCATTAAATACGAGGTTGGTATCAGGATCAATGCTTGTAATCATAAGATTTGTAGTGAATCTATAGTTAGAATTAAGTAAAGAATAAAGTAAATATTCTAAAGCTAAAAAAAAAAAAAATAGCACCTGAATTATTTAACAAATGTAAAAAATAATGAGCTAAGGTAGTTTTTTAAAGCTAAAATAAAGGAGACAATATAAAAGGGACTAAAATAATTTGTGGTGAACAAATAAAGTGATGATCAAATAATGGAGCTTTGGAATATGATAGTGGGTAGTACTTTAAAGGTAATTCTTTAAAGTTAGATTTATAATATAAAATTTTAATATAAAAGGGACTAATATAAGTTGTGGTTAACAATAAAGTGGTAATCAAATAAATGAGCTTTGGAGTATAATGGCAAAATAGTGAACTTATTAACTTTAGCACCTGAGAATAGCACCTTGATTAGTTTAACAATTGCGAATTTATGATCTAGGTAGTTATATAAAGCTAAATTAAAGGACAAAAAATATATAAGGGACTACAATTAAGTAATGGTAAACAAGTTAAATGGACAGATAGTCACTATGAGATAATATTGGTTTAGGAGTAAGATCTGATTTGTAATATTAAATAAGTTGAGCAGTTTATTGCACAATAAAAAGTAAAATAAAAAAATGAGGTAGTTGATACTAGCTAGCAAAAGATAGTTTTGGTACTTGCAAAAAAGTAATTGGAATATACACTAATTGCACACACAATAAAAAGTGACTAAAAAAACAAGTAGTGGTAAACAAAATTAAATGGACAGGTAAGAACAATGAATAATGGTAATGTCTTGGTTATAATATGATAGTAAGATGGTAGACAGGTACAAAGGATAATGTAAAGGTTGGAGTTGAATATACAAACTTGAAAATTTGGCAACAAAATGTTATGGGAAGTATAAAATAATGTTTAATGTACAAAAGTAAAATTGACTGGTAGTAAATATGGTGTTTAATAAAATTTTAGTAAGTAATAATGATTACAAAAAAAGTGAAAAAGTAATGTTTATTTCATTCAATATTGCACTGGTAGTTATACTAGAGGTTATATGGCAGTACGAGGTAATTAAGAGTACTCTAAGATAGTAAATGTGGTATAAAACAGGTAAAGGTAATTAGACAAGTAATGGTTATTAAATTGAAATTATAGTAAGAATGATAATTATTAATTTTAGTAGGTAATATCAATTGATAGTATTTAAAAAAATATGAGGTAGTAATATGGACAGAGAAAGTATCAATTCAGCTAATGTTTAAGCAAACAATAGTAAATAAGAAAATTACATAAGGTGACTTCTGCTTACTAGTAAAATCACTAAATGAGGTAGTTGATTATTTAAATACTAAGAGATTGTACAATGAAATTTGAACAATAATTGAGCAAAACATACACTACACTACGTAGGCTTTTAAGTTGGACATTGTTTAGTTATTCTCTGTAAGATTAGTATCCCTGAGAAATCGTGATAGATCATACTCGTTCGTGATTGTGTACAGTTGACCTACATTTGTTTTCCTAACAAGAATTTTCCCATCCCGTGTGAAGCATTGGTGTATTGTGTCGTTATTCTCCCGCTTAAGTTTTCTGACTCTATACAGGAGGTTCTGACGTTTTTTGGTAAGACACTCGTTTATGTATACCTCTTTGTTTATTTTAATAGATGCAATAATTAAGTCTTTTTTCCTGTCATGTGAGTGGAATCTAAGCATAACACTTTTTCTACCATGGGATCCTAGTAACCTGGCTTCTTTTATTTCTGACTCTGGTACAATAACACTTGTTTGGTCCTTTATGATCTGCAGAGTAATTTCTTTACTGTTTGTTTGGTTCATATCACTGGGAAAAAGTGGACTGTTAACTATTACTGCGTCTGATAGTTTATCTTGCTCAGTTTTATCTTCTTGGAGAGCAAAGTAGTCGCTGAACTGGTTATCTAAGTTGTTCTTCCATTCTTTTACTGCTTCTTCAACCTTTGTATTAAGAGATATTATTTGTTGAGTATGGCTATCTATGACTGTTTGGATGGTCTTGTCACAGTTAGTCATTCCTGGTGTTGATAACTTTTGTTCAAGACTGAGGATTTTGTTCTCGAGTTGTGTCATCCTGGTGTCTTGTTTTGTTAGCGTCTCTCGAAGATTCATATTTTCAATAGCTAAGTTGGAGATGCATGACTTTAGGGTGTCTGGATCGTTGGTCATACCTGAGAGACTACTTGGTAGGTTGAATCCGGGGAAGAGAGGGGAGGATGGGCTGGTGGCAGCCATGTTTGTTGTTATTGTTGTGGTGTGGCCTTGAGCGGTGGTGAGTGGGGTGGTTGCTGGGCCGGCGTCCTCCTGGCTACACTTGTTGAATAGTTGATTTTTCAGCGTTTATTAATTGGATTTACATTATTTCTTATGGGAAATATTACCTCGGTTTTCGGCCATTTCAGATTTCATCCAACTACCTTTAGATGCCATCATAAACAAAGGGAGAAGTAATGAATAATTCATGCCGAGAATTGTAAACAAACACATATGAAAGGCGGTGATTGAGCCAAACGCCAGATTCACAATTTTCTCTGACAATGAATCAGAGAAAACGTAATGTTTACTCTCCACCCGACTTTCCACTCGATAGCATATAAACATTACATGTTTATATGCTACATGCTATGTAATGTGTTTCTTATATAATTTTGAAGATAATATCATAGATGGATTAATTAAAATGTCTATATTAACCTAAAATTAGACATTTAATGTGCCAAAGAGTGATTATTATTAAACATACATCACACATAAACATTGCATGTTTTTATGTACAGTGCACCCTCCCTTTTCGTCGATCTCCATTATCACCGATTTCCGTTTTTGCCAAGTTCTTTCATCAAAATATTGGTTTCGTGTTCGTCGATTTCCTCTGTTTTCATCGATGGTACGGAACATGTCCAGTGCCCAGCACGCACACAAAGCCACCTCCCACACACATTCTGAGGCAGTGTTGCACTGTTTCTCGGTGAGCGAACATATCCTGCGAGGTCATACGAAACATTTCGTATTAATCCATTGTTTTGGCGCTAGCTTATTGTGTGTGACTGCTCAGTAAGCCACCATGGGCCCAAAGAAAGCTCCTAGTGCCAGTCCTTTGGTAAAGAAAGTGAGGAACACAATAGAATTCAAGAAAGAAATTGTAGCAAAGTACCAAAGTGGAGGAGGAAGAGAGAGGGGAGAATGTGCCTTCTTCAGTGATTCTATGATATGTTTGATACTAAAGCAGCATGAGTCAATAAAGGCTATAGTGCCAGTCAGCGATAAAGTGTAGCATTAACCCTTTCAGGGTCCATGCCATAGATCTACGGCTTTACGTTGGGGGTCTAAACCGTAGATCTACTCCATGAGCTCAGCTCACTCTGATAAGCTGTGAGCGGTAAATTTGGGCCTAGATATGAGAGAATACATCTGTGTGGTATGTGTGCACCACATAAAACAAATCCTGCAGCACACAGTGCATAATGAGATAAAAAAAACTGAGACAGTAATTTTCGATTAAAACGGCAGTGTTTTTCCGTATGTTTTTTATAATTGTACAGTGGTCCCTCAATAATCGTCTGGCCTGAAAGTCGTCAATTTCGGAAATAGTCCTGTTATTTCGTCTAAATATTGGCTAGCAAATGGTCCGGTAACTCGCTAATAGTCCTTCGTCCGGGATGCGTACTCATGCTCTGAGCCACCTGAGCCTTCCCTTCCCAGCCAGTGTGCCATTGTTTACCAGTGAGCGACGGTCCCCTCTCGTGTTCCAGTGAAATATTTCATAATATTCCATTTATTTTAGTGCTTGCAAGTGCTAAATAAGCAACCATGGCTCCAAAGAAAGCTCCTAGTGCCAAGCCTTTGGTAAAGAAGGTGAGAAATACGATTGAATTTAAGAAAAACATCATTGAACAATATGATAGTGGCGTACGTGTGGGCGAACTGGCCAGGATGTATAACAAATCCCGTACAACCATATCTTCCATCATAGCCAAGAAAAAGGAAATCAAGGAGACTATTGTTGCAAAGGGGGTAAATATGCTGACAAAAATGAGATCACCAGTACTCGAAGATGTTGAGAAGTTATTATTGGTGTGGATAAACGAGAAACAATTAGCAGGAGATAGTCTTATGACGTCGCTTATTTGTGAAAAGGCTAGGCAGTTGCATGACGATTTGGTAAAGAAATTGCCTACAACTAGTGGTGATGTGAGTGAATTTAAGGCCAGCAAAGGCTGGTTTGAGAGATTTAAGAAGCATACTGGCATACACAGTGTGGTAAGGCATGGTGAGGCTGCCAGTTCGGACCACAAGGCGGCTGAAAAATATGTGCATGAATTCCAGGAGTACATAGAGGCTGAAGGACTGAAACCTGAACAAGTGTTCAATTGTGATGAAACAGACCTCTTTTGGAAGAAAATGCCAAAGAGGACCTACATTACTCAGGAAGAAAAGGCGCTGCCAGGACACAAGCCTATGAAAGACAGGCTGACGCTAATGTTCTGTGCTAATGCTAGTGGAAATTTCAGAGTGAAGCCGTTACTAGTGTACTATTCTGAAAATCCCAGAGTGTTCAAGAAAAACAATGTTATGAAGAGTAAATTGTGTGTGTTTTGGAGATCTAATAGTAAGGCATGGGTCAAGAGGGAAATTTTTGTTGAGTGGTTTAATGAAGTGTTTGGCCTTAGTGTGAAGAATTACCTCCTGGAAAAGAAATTGGATCTCAAGTGCCTCCTAGTAATGGACAATGCACCTGCTCATCCTCCAAACTTGGATGACCTAATTCTGAAGGAGTTTGGGTTCATCACAGTAAAGTTCTTGCCCCCGAATACCACTCCTCTCCTCCAGCCCGTGGACCAGCAAGTCATTTCAAACTTTAAAAAACTCTACACCAAAGGAATGTTTGAAAGGTGCTTGAATGTGACCTCAGACACTCACTTGACCCTACGAGATTTTTGGAAAGAAAACTTCAGTATTCTCCATTGCGTAAGCCTTATAGGTAAGGCTTGGGAGGGAGTGACTACCAGGACTTTGAACTCTGCTTGGAGAAAATTGTGGCCAGATTGTGTCCACAAGAGGGATTTTGAAAGGTTTGAGGCAGCCCATGATGAGCTTATGTCAGTTGTGAACTCTATTGTCGCACTGGGGAGTTCCATGGGGTTGGATGTGAGTTTGGAGGATGTGGAGGAGTTGGTGGAAGACCACAACGAAGAGCTAACCACTGAGGAGCTGCAAGAGCTTCAGCAGGAAGAGCAATACATCGCAGCTCAGAATCTTGCTGCAGAGGAGGAGGAAGAGAGATGGAGGAAGGTGCCTTCTTCAGAAATTAAGGAGATTTTTGAAATGTGGGGTAGGATGGAAAGATTTATCGAGAAACATCACCCAGAGAAGGATGTTGCAAGCCATATCGGCAACTTTAGGGAAGTTTTAAAGAGACGCCAGAAACAGAGCTCTCTGGACAGTTTTTATGCGAGACAGGACTCCAGTGACTCTCAAGGTGGTCCTAGTGGCATTAAGAAACAGAGAAGAGAAGTAACCCCAGAAAAGCAATTGGTACCTGAGGTGTTGATGGAAGGGGATTCCCCTTCCAAACAGTAAATAATCCAATCTGTCTCCTTCTCCAGTCTTCCATACACAAAGAAGAATCGCCAATAAAGGTAAGTGTTATTCTGTTAATGTTTAATTCATCATGTGCCACTGTATTGTTTATGTACTACATCTATATTTCATGTAAAAAAATCTTTTGTTTTAATACTTCTGGGTGTCAGGAACGGATTAATTGAATTTACATTATTTCTTATAGGGAAAATTGATTCGTAAATTGTGAAAATTTGTGTGGACTGCCTCCAAGTGAGTCGCCTACCCTGGCAAACTCTGTTGACACCGAGCTCTGAGGTGGGTACCTCGGCCTCACAAGTGGCTTATAGGACAGATTTTCACAAATGATTGATGTTGCAAGAAACTCGCCTGCATGCACGTATGAAGGACTAACTAACTTGGTGTTGCAGCATATATCCTGATCTTCAACTTCCCTAAGCTTAGCCTTAGCCCCTTTGGACTTCCCCTCAGAAACCACGTGCAACCGGGAGCCTTAATTCCTGCAATATTCAATCGTTATTAGTGTCCTGCCTGCACCTCAGAAATTCCTATATCCAAGAGGGTATGTATCCCCTAGTATAACTATGCAGACACGGACACTAGCTTCCAGACTGCTCTGAGACACTGGTACTTACTGGGCATGCACTGCCTGTTGCACACCGGGCCCACAGATCAACTCACTCACAATCTCCCCAGACACTGGCCAGAAATCTACGAGATAAAAGTGGAGGTCTTGTCTTACTGTATGGGCCTGACGGAGGTCATCTACGGTACATCGAGGTGCCTCTACCAGATTTCCCCAGGTCTCAGATGTGAAGACACGTGGGGGGGCACCGTCTGCTGATCACGGCACGTCTTGTCCAGTTGGTGTCTGTCTTAAGAAGAACGAGCTGATCTCTCTTCCATACCCTCGTCTCTTCATTCAAACTAGGGCTGCCAGTTCTCCCTAGCTAACTTATCCTAGTGTTTTCCTACATTATCGGCCTATTACTACCTATGTTAAGGTCTTAGGTCTACATTATTATTATCTACAGTTGCCTTAGTAAACCTAATATTAATATACTAACAGTAAAACTACCTACTCCTTCCCTGAAGGGTAAATCTGTAAATTAAATAAGCTTACCAACAATCCCCGCCAACTCGAGAGAATGCTTTCGTGTTTGGGTGGGGTATAAGGGCCATCCAGCTCAGCCGTTCCATCACGGCCATGTCGGATCGGTCCTGTGGAACTTTAGGGACCAAATAAATTTCCACATAAATCATCCATTTCGATAATAGTCCCACTTCCAGGAATGGATTATGGACGATAATTGAGGGACCACTGTATTTGTGATTTCTTGGTCTCATTTGATAGAATGGAAAATATATTACAGAAATAGAGATGATTTTGATTGGTTTTAGTACTGGAAATGGCTTGAAAGTGAGCCCAAAGTAACGGAAATGTTAAATTTTTGCCGATGTTCAAGAGTAAACAAATGACCTCACACGTCTAATACACACCAGCTGGTGAGTCTAATATGTGTTCACAAATGTGGTGATATTATTTATACAATTATTATAATATTGCATAACAATAAATCTTCTATTTTTTGGTTTGAATAAAAATTCATTATGTGAATAAAAAATCAAAATGGAATTCATTTGTAAAGCCTGAAAATGTAACTAATGAACATAGGAAATGTTAGTTTAGTGCCAGGAATGCCTGCATTGTTTATTCTGGACCCTGTTTTGAAATTGGAACATTTTGAACTTTGCATTAAATTGGCCAAATTACCAGTTTCCAATCACTTTATTTTGTAGTTGAAACAGTTAACTTGGCAATTTCTTATGCTCAGTCGATAGAATAGAAGTAATATGTACTAGTGAAATAGCTAAGAATTTGGTCAACTGGAATAATGTAATTGGCCTAAAATGGGAGTCAAAGTCGGCATAATCGCCGATGCATAAATATCGCTGACACATTAAAATTTGTGAGAGCATAATTTTGTCAGTTTTCCATCAAATTTCGTACTTTTTGTTTTATTACCTTCAGAAAAAGATTCTCTACCATCTCATAAGAAAAAATAACAAAATTATTTTTTGAACATTCTTGGACCCTGATGCACACTGAAATTTGGCCTCTGGACCCTGTATTCACATTGCTAAACTCACAACTAGTATTTAGTCACTTAGCCATAATACCAACTTATCTCATAATTCTGTAACATTTTAAACCTAAGATTTAATATAAGTCTGCCCGAAATGCCTAGCCATGCTAGGCGTTCTAGTGGTACACTCTGTAATTATTATTTTACTACATGTAAACCACACAATAACCAAATTCTGTAAACTCAGCATTGTAATACTTATAGAGAATAAAGTTTGAATTTGAATTTGAAAGGGTTAACAGTGTAGCAAGTAAGTTAAGCGATTAATTGATATAAAAAGGACAGCATGAACCTACCTCTCCATTGTTGTTGGAGTTATATAGAGCTTCTGACAACACCGCCGCCTCTGCTCCCGCCTTCACCACCACTATGTATGGCTTATGCTCTCAGTGGTCCTTATACATCCAACAACACAACACCACTTGTGACATACATAATGGCATATTTTATTCATTCTAGAGTGTCATGTTTCTAGGTTATTAATATTGTTTATAATGTCATATTAGATGAATTGTGATAGATAAATAAGCCGTAGAGTTGATATTAGTGTCATATTGAAGCATATTGTCCTGTCTCCAACAATAAACTCGCCTCCCTCTTCCCTCTGCCATACACCAACAAGAGTCTTCAATAAAGGTAAGTGTGATATTAAATGTTCATTTATACATATTGTTAGTGCTTTATATTTATTTGTCATTCTTTTCTGCATGTAAATTTATTTAACCCTTTCAGGCTCCAAGGCCCAAATCTGGAGTCACGCACCAGTGTCCAAGAATTTTAAAAAAAAAAATTTGTTATTTTTTCTTATGAAATCGTAGAGAATCTTTTTGTGAAGGTAATAAAACAAAAAGTACGAAATTTGGTGGAAAATTGACGAAATTATGCTCTCGCGAATTTTGATGTGTCAGCGATATTTACGAATCGGCGATTTTGCCGACTTTGACTCCCATTTTAGGCCAATTACATTATTCCAGTCAACCAAATTCTTAGCTATTTCACTAGTATTACTTCTATTCTATCGATTGAGCACAAGAAATCGCCAAGTCAACTGTTTCAACTACAAAATAAAGTGATCGGAAATTGTTAATTTGGCCAATTTAACACAAAGTTCAAAATATTCCAATTTCAAAATAGGGTCCAGAATGAACAATGTAGGCATTCCTGGCACTAAACTAACATTTCCTCTGTTCATTAGTTATGTTTCGAGGCTTTACAAATAAATTCCATTTTGATTTTTTATTCACATAATGAATTTTTATTCACACCAAAAAATAGAAGATTTACTGTTATGCAATACTGTAATAATTGTATAAATATCATCACCATATTTGTGAATGTATATTAGACCCACCAGCTGATGTGTATTAGACGTGTGAGGTCGTTTGTTTACTCTTGAATATCGGCAAAAATTTAACATTTCTGCTACTTTGAGCTCAGTTTCAAGCCATTTCCAGTGCTAAAACCAATCAAAATCATCTCTATTTCTGTAATATGTCTTCCATTCTATCAAATGAGACCAAGAAATCGCAAATACAACTATAAAAAACATACGAAAAAACACTGCAAAGTTGCTGTTTTAATCGAAAAATCATGATCTCATTTTTTTTCTCTCATTATACACAGTGTGCTGCAGGATCTGTTTTATGTGGTGCACACATACCACATAGATGTATTCTCTCATATCTAGGCCCAAATGTACCACTCACAGTTTATCAGAGTGAGCTGAGCTCATGGCGTAGATCTATGGTTTGGACCCTGAACGTAAAGCCGTAGATCTACGGGACGGACCCTGAAAGGGTTAAGCTACAAAAAAAAATTTTTTTGTTAATACTTCTGGGTGTCTGAAATGGATTAACCCTTTGACTGTCGAAGGGCCCAATCCTGAAGTGTCTCCTGGTGTCGCAAAATATTCGAAAAAAAAAAAAATTATTTTTTCTTATGAAAATGTTAAGATTATTTTTCTGATTGTTTTAGTCCCACCAAAAATTTTTTCCCATCAGTACTTACCGAGATATAGAGGCATGAAGTTTGCAGAAAATGAGCCGCGTATGGCAACAGCGGCGACTGCCGCTCACCCGGTAAACTTTAGTTTACTTGTATTTGAAGGTTTGTTGTTTTTTTCACTATTTTATTTTTTCACATAACTTATGTGGCCTGTGAGACCAAAGTAAGGTGCAATGTACATATATACACTCGTTGTATACAACACAATAAGCACACAAACATAATTATCAATATATTGTTTACAAAACTTGTTTACAAAAACAAACAATAGAAAAAATTGTTTATTACTATTGTTCTATAATATATATACCAATATACAGTCACTGAACATACTCCTAGAAGTTCTGCAGCTTGTGGAACTCTGTGAAACATGGTGTCATACACAGTGGTGTTTTACACTCTCACACATAAAACATGGTGTCATACACAGTGGTGTTTTACACTCTCACACATCACATACACAGTGGTGTTTTACACTCTCACACATGGTGTCATACACAATGGTGTTTTACACTCACACATAAAACATGGTGTCATACACAGTGGTGTTTTACACTCTCACACATAAAACATGGTGTCATACACAGTGGTGTTTTACACTCCTCACACATAAAACATGGTGTCATACACAGTGGTGTTTTACACTCTCACACATAAAACATGGTGTCATACACAGTGGTGTTTTACACTCTCACACATAAAACATGGTGTCATACACAATGGTGTTTTACACTCTCACACATAAAATCAGTGTGTGTGCATTTTTGTTGAATTTTTTTTTTATGTGCAAAGACAAAACACCTCGTCTGAGCAGCTTTCTTCAAAGTATTAGCAGGCAGTTGTGTTATGTAGTTATCCTAGGTAAATGGTCGTGTGTCATCATTCCTTCCTAATTTCCTTCATTCCTTTCCTACCTGGAGGCTACCTGGAGGGCATTCCACCTCTCTTCCTACATTCCTTCATCTGTCCTTCATTACTTTTTTCCTTCCTTTCATCTAGTCCTTCCTTCATTCCTGCCTTCCCTTCTTGCTTCTGGTTTCTATAATATATATACACATATATAGTCACTAGATACTTTCATAAAACTCCTATTATCACCCTTCAGCAAGCTTGTCTTGTGTGCGAGTGTGTGGCTTATAATTGTTTTGAGTCAGGAGTCGGCAGCTGTCAAAGTGACATATTGTCTCATTAGTCACTCCCCCTACCCCCTGTCAAAACAATGGGGTCGGATGCTGCTTCCCCCTCCATTCTATCTAATTATCTTTCTCCCTCATTCTATCTCTTTCAATCTGTCTCTCTTTCTCTCTCTCTGTCTATCTCTGTCTCACAGGTACACATAAATACAACTATACATAGTGTAAATTACCTAGGATAACCCAAAAAATCCAGACAAAGTGCTATACTCTGCTTGAAGATGTGAGTAAACGTGATGATGACACAGTCTTGTGGCTCTCTCTGAGACAGAGCTAGACGGATAGACAGGGAGTTTGGCAGACAGACAAATAGACAGACAAATGTTTGTTCATCATCATCTCCTCCTCCTCCTCCTCCTCCTTCTCCTCCTCCTCCTCCTTCTCCTCCTCCTCCTTCCTCCTCCTCCTCCTCCTCCTCCTCCTCCTCATCCTCCTCCTACTCCTCATCCTCCTCCTCCTCCTCCTACTACTCCTCCTCCTCCTCCTCCTCCTCCTCCTCCTCCTCCTCCTCCTCCTCCTCCTCCTTCTCCTCCTCCTCCTCCTCCTCCTCCTCGTCCTTCTCCTTCTCCTCCTCCTCCTCCTCCTCCTCCTCCTCCTCCTCCTCCTCCTCCTCCTTCTCCTTCTCCTCCTCCTCCTGGCTCTTGACAGATGGACAGCTGCCCCCCTCCCTCCACCCTCGTTTACGCTCATCAAAGGTCAGCTCTTATCAGATGTTATCTCCCCTTATCTTGTCACTGTCATGGGGTGAACTGTTTTCATGCCTCAAGGGAACATATTATTACATATTATTATTATTAGGTATTAGGTATTATTATTCTTCTTATTCTTCTTCTTCTTCTTCTTCTTCTTCTTCTTCTTCTTCTTCTTCTTCCTCCTCCTTCCACCTTCCACCTTCCTCCTCCTCCCTCCCTTCTTCCTCCTCCTCCCTCCTTCTTCCTCCTCCTCCCTCCCACCTCCTCCCTCCTTTCTCCTCCCTCCTTCTTCCTCCTCCCTCCTTCTTCCTCCTCCCTCCTTCCTCCTCCTTCCTCCTCCTCCCACCTTCCACCTTCCTCTCTTCTTCTTCCTCCTCCCTGCTTCTTCCTCCTTCCTTCCTCCTCCTCCTTCCTTCCTCCTCCTCCTTCCTTCCTCCTCCTCTTCTTCCTCCTCCTCTTCTTCCTCCTCCTCTTCTTCCTCCTCCTCTTCCTCCTCCTCCTCCTCCTCCACCTCCTCCATTGCTTTTGGTCTCAAACTCCTCGAAATCATGAAATTGATCTTCATTGACACTTCCATCTGTGTTAGAGCATCACTTGGGAAGAGAAGAGTCCCAGATTTGCAGGGAAGTCACATATTTCTTACCGCTAGACATGCTGAAAAAGGACGACTGAAATGGTATTCCCACAATGCACCACTGGCTCCCCGATTTTTTTTATATGGTGCACACTGACCATGGAGACCCATTCTCTCACATGTGGGCCTACCAGCTTTCTCCTGCTTGATTTGAAGCCGCTAGAATTTATGCGTATAGATACGTCAAACACGGTATCTCCTATGACGTACATATACGACCGCGACAGTCAAAGGGTTAATTTTTGGCACAAAAAGCGGCTGAAATCCGATTTGGCCGATATCCGGAATGGCCAACATCTGAGGGTCCACTGTATGTGATGTAACTACAGTGGACCCCCGGTTAACGATATTTTTTCACTCCAGAAGTATGTTCAGGTGCCAGTACTGACCGAATTTGTTCCCATAAGAAATATTGTGAAGTAGATTAGTCCATTTCAGACCCCCAAACATACACGTACAAACGCACTTACATAAATATACTTACATAATTGGTCGCATTCGGAGGTAATCGTTATGCGGGGGTCCACTGTATAGTGTGTGAGTTTGGAAGGTAGAGAATTAGGTGGTACAGCTGTACATGTATATCAGCAGATCTAACTCTTTTATTCCCTCTGCCAAAGTGTATTACCTTTTCTACATAGTTTTATAAATAGTACCTTCACACTTTTTGCCTTTCCCCTAATTTTATAAATTCTTCACTTAGCGATGTACTCGTTTACTGACACCTCGAACTTACAACAAGCTCTCTGACAACTATTCATACCTAAATAATGTATATTAGAGCTGATTTTCTCTATTCTGTTTTTCAATATACAGTACACTACTGTATAAACATTTAAAAATACAGTGGTACCCCGAGTTTCATACAGCTCCCAACTCGAACAATTGTGTAAGTGTATTATTGTAAGTGTATTTTTGGGGGTCTGAAATGAACTAATTTAACCCTTTCAGGGTCCATCCCGTAGATCTACGGCTTTACGTTCAGGGTCCAAACCGTAGATCTACGCCATGAGCTCAGCTCACTCCGATAAACTGTGAGTGGTACATTTGGGCCTAGATATGAGAGAATACATCTATGTGGTATGTGTGCACCACATAAAACAGATCCTGCAGCACACTGTGTATAATGAGAGAAAAAAAATTAAATCATGATTTTTCGATTAAAACAGCAACTTTGCAGTGTTTTTTCGTATGTTTTTTATAGTTGTATTTGCGATTTCTTGGTCTCATTTGATAGAATGGAAGACATATTACAGAAATAGAGATGATTTTGATTGGTTTTAGCATTGGAAATGGCTTGAAACTGAGCTCAAAGTAGCGGAAATGTTAAATTTTTGCCGATATTCAAGAGTAAACAAACGACCTCACACATCTAATACACGTCAGCTGGTGGGTCTAATATACATTCACAAATATGGTGATGATATTTATACAATTATTGCAGTATTGCATAAGAGTAAATCTTCTATTTTTTGGTGTGAATAAAAATTCATTATGTGAATAAAAAATCAAAATGGAATTTATTTGTAAAGCCTCAAAACATAACTAATGAACAGAGGAAATGTTAGTTTAGTGCCAGGAATGCCTACATTGTTCATTCTGGACCCTATTTTGAAATTGGAATATTTTGAACTTTGTGTTAAATTGGCCAAATTAACAATTTCCGATCACTTTATTTTGTAGTTGAAACAGTTGACTTGGCGATTTCTTGTGCTCAATCGATAGAATAGAAGTAATACTAGTGAAATAGCTAAGAATTTGGTTGATTGGAATAATGTAATTGGCCTAAAATGGGAGTCAAAGTCGGCAAAATCGCCGATTCGTAAATATCGCTGACACATCAAAATTCGCGAGAGCATAATTTCGTCAATTTTCCACCAAATTTCGTACTTTTTGTTTTATTACCTTCACAAAAAGATTCTCTACGATTTCATAAGAAAAAATAACAAATTTTTTTTTTGAAAATTCTTGGACACTGGTGCGTGACTCCAGATTTGGGCCTTGGACCCTGAAAGGGTTAATTTACATCATTCCGTATGGAAGCAAATTTGTTTGGTAACAGCACTTGAACAGCCTTCTGGTATGAATTATGGCCAAAACTCAGGGTACCACTGTGTACCAGAAATGCTATAAATGGTGCAATTTAAAACAATATCAAAGATCATTAATACAAACACACTACCATTATAGTATACTCCTCACTTAGTGACGAATTCATTTAACGACAAGGTCTCAGGAATGAAACTCCGTCGTTAAGTGAGGAGAGGCTGTAGTACCTTTACACTTTTTGCTCTTCCCGTATCTGCGAGTACGGTTTCCACTGTTTCAGTTATCCTCGGTTTACCATGGCCTGAAAATAAGCCTTAATTTTTCTTAATAATGATCTCAAAGTGCAAAAGTAGTGGCAGTTCTTCAAAGCCTAAGGAAAACTGTGAAGTGCTTCCCATCAGCAAAAAGTGATAATTCTCAACTTATTGTGCATAATTTGTCAACTGAACTTCATCTTGGGTATGTATGTAAATGAGAAATGACTTCCATATAATGTAGGGTTGTAAAGTAAAAGGACACAAGTGCAACTAATGTGACATTTTATTGTGGCAATGTTTCGCTCTCCAGGAGCTTTATCAAGCTTGATAAAACTCCTGGAGAGCAAAACGTTGCCACAATAAAATGTCACATTAGTTGCACTTGTGTCCTTTTACTTTACATATTGTCGGTAATTCTACCAACTTTATTACTAATGTAGGGTTCTCTACTATCCGCTGTTTTGGGTATCCACAGTAGGTCTTGGAACGTGTCTCTTGTGAAAATGGGGTCCTACTGTAGTTCCTTTACACTTTTTGCCCTTCCCATACTTTTATGAATAGTTCCTTCACTTTTTTTGCCCTTCCCTTAAATAGTTCCTTCACACTTCTTGGTTTCCCCATGACAGTATCCAGTTAGACTAGTAGTTGTATCATCCCTGAGTGTCCCAAGTCATCATAATGAACATACTTGTACAGTCAACCCTTTAATTTTTTTTTTTCACAGAGTTCATTTGTTTAATATTTTCACTGCAGGACAGCCAGTGAATAGATGTGATTATCCAGCATATTTTTCTGGCTCAATGATTTTTCAGCACTCGAATCACTTTTTATTCCAGTCATTATTTCTCAAGAATGTCAATATTAATCATTCTAGAGTGTTATACATATTACATGGATATGGATGCTAAAACACAAGTTTAACCCTTTTAGGGTTTCGGACGTACTAGTACGGCTTACGCACCAGGGTTTTTGATGTACTAGTATGCCTAAATTCTAGCGCCCTCAAATCTAGTGAGAGAAAGCTGGTAGGCCTACATATGAAAGAATGGGTCTATGTTGTCAGTGTGTGCAGTATAAAAAAAATCCTGCAGCACACAGTGCCTAATGAGAAAAAAAAAACTTTGACCGTGTTTTTGGATTAAAACAGCGACTTTGCACTGTATTTTTGTATGGTATTTATTGTTGTATTCTAGTTTTCCTGGTCTCATTTTATAGAATGGAAGACATATTACAGAAATTGAGATGATTTTGACTGGTTTTACAATGAAAAGTACCTTGAAATTGAGCTCAGAGTAGCAGAAATGTTCGATTTTTACCAAAGTTCATAAGTAAATAAATCATGCTAAGCATCCAATACACGTCAACTGGTGAGTCTAATATTCTTTCACAAGTGCGCTGATATTATTTATACTATTTCTACACTAATGCAGTAGTCTGCATAACAATAAATCTTCTATTTTTTGTGAGAATAAAAATTCAAAGTGGAAAGCAAAAGAATGTAAGAGGGGCATAGGGATGTGACTAATGAACAGAGGAAATGTTATTTTAGTGCCAGGAATGTCTTTCTTGTTTATTCTGGACCCTGTTTGGAAATTGGCATCTTTTGAAATTTATGTGAAATTGGCAAAATTGCTAAATTCTGACCACTGTATTGGATAGTTGAAATCGGTAAATAGGTGGTTTCTTGATGAAAATAAGACACATGTGCAACATCTGGGTATCTTTATTGTAGACGTTTCACCATCCAGTGGCTTTATCAATACAAATTCTAGGATATAACTTGAAGACAGTAGAACTATGTACAGAAGATGAGGTAATCAGTCCCTCAACCTAGGAGTAGGTGCGAAGAGCACCATAGTCGTGGAGATTCTGAAGCAGAAGAAAGGAGCCTTGCGCTTATATAGTAATGTCAGGTGTAGCAGACGAGGGCATAGTCACTGGTAGGCGGGATTCCCCAGTGGAAGTAGGTCCTTCCCAAAGAGATGGGTTAGTTGTAGTAGTAGTTGTCGTAGCCGTGAAGGTTATGTACATGTCCTCAGAATCAAGATTCCATGATGTTGCAGTGTCTGACAAGTTGTGTAAGAATGGTATATAATACCGACATGTGTCTTAATTTCATCTTGTCGGTATTATATACCATTCTTACACAGGTGGTTTCTTGTACTCATTTGATAGAAAAAATGGAATTCTAGCGAAATAGTTATGATTTTTGTCGACTAGTACACTGGAATTGGTCAAAAATAGGACTCAAAGTGGGCAAAATCGCCGATGCGTAAACATCGTCGAGACTGCTAACTTTGTGAGAGCATAATTCCATAAGTTTTCCATCAAATTTCATACTTTTGGTGTCATTATGATCAGGAAAAGATTCCCTATCTTTTCATAATTTTTTTTTTTTTTTTTTTTTTTTTTTTTTTTTTTTAATTTGGGCGACCCTGAGAACAAGTCTGGGAGAGGGCCTGGGGACCCTGAAAGGGTTAATTCACTCTGACTTATAATTTTCTATTCAAATGTAATATTGTATTCATGGTTGCTAGTTCACAGGACCTCTAGGCATGTAACCCCTGGAAATTATGAGGATGACTGTATCTTACATTTATAATTCAAGTAGTGTGCTTACTTATGATGAATAAAAAATGTAAATGAATTGGGCAAAACTGAATTTGTTAGGAAGCTAAACATATTACCAGATACTGGTACCTATTTAACTCTTAAACTGTACAAACGTAGATCTACGTCCACGTGCGGGGGGCTCCGAACATAGATCTACGTTTTTGTTACATGCTTTTAAATGGGGAAAATCAAGGTTGGAGCGCTATGCACATGAACATAGATCTACGTTTGGACAGTTTAAGGGTTAAAACGTTAAAGATTATTTCATGTATTTTAGGTGACTATGTACAGGCAGTATCGTGTTGGTGAACTTCCTGATATCCAGATTCCACACCGAGCACTGATTGCTCCACTTCAAGCTCTGGCACAGGTTAGCCCTAACACTTATGTTACTTTAACTTTGACTATATTATGGTGTTAGATATAACAGTGAATGAGTTCAGTTTGCTTCCAATTATACATTTTATTACATTCATATTTGTTGCAGCGTGATAGGAAGGTGGCACGTCTCCTGTTTGAGGTTTTAGCCCAGGGAGTGGTCGACAGTGTGAAAAACATAATGTCATATGGTGATGAAGAGTCATGGCTTGAACAGTTGCATGACTCGCTCAACAGTATTCTTACTGACAGCTATATGTGTTATCCAGAGGTCATGAGAACTGTTTTGCACCTCATGATCAGCAATGATGTATCAGTCAACCCTGAAACACTTACCTCTGGTAAGTTTTATTAATACCTCTTCCTTTACTTCAGAAACCTTTTACACCTTTGCTTGCTTATGTCAATAATTATTATGTGATCCCAGTTTTACATTAAAAGGTGACAGACTCCAGACTCACTAACAAACCTGTTTCACTTCACAATTCATACACAGCATTGTTACTCATCAATACAGGATGCTAATGTATATTCTCACTCATAAATCTAGCTTTTTTTCTAGCACAAATTGCAACAAAAATATGCCCTTAGACCTATGGTAGACATAAAATATTAGTAAAAAAAAAAATCTCATTTTATCCTTATAATTTCATGAGTGTGTATGCTTTTTCTCTTTCTTTAACATGTAATGATTTATGCATCACTAAAGAAAATTCATTTAGTGTTTTACATCATTTTATAGTTCAGAAGTCATAGCTTTAAATGTTGTTCTAATGTTGTTAATATTGATATTTATATGTCATAATAGCCAGTAAAGGAAAATATTTTTTTTCATTAACCCTTTGAGGGTCCAGACCCCCAATCTGAAACTTGTCCACAAGGTTCAAGAATTTTCAAAAAAAAATTTTTGTTATTTTTCTTATGAAATGGTAGAGAAACTTTTTCTGGAGGGAATTAGACAAGAAGTACAAAATTTGATGGAAAATTAAAGAAATTATGCTCTCCCAAATTTTGCTGTGTCACCAATATTTGCACATCGGCAATTTTGCCCATTTTGACTCCCATTTTAGGCCTATTACATTATTCCAGTCAACCAAGTTCTTAGTTATTTTGCTAGTATTACAGTGGTACCCCAAGTCTCGAACTGCTCCCAACTCGACCAATTTTTTTTTTTTTTTTTATTAAAAAGTCGGCTGTCTCCCACTGAGGCAGAGTGACCCAGAAAGAAAGAAAATCCCCCCCCCCCCCAAAAAAAATACTTTCATCATCATTTAACACTTTCACCTCACTCACATATAATCATTGTTTTTGCAGAGGTGCTCAGAATACAACAGTTTAGAAGTATATATATATAAAGATACACAACGTATCCCTCCAAACTGCCAATAACCCAAACCTCTCTTTTAAAGTGCAGGCATTGTACTTCCCATTTCCAGGACTCAAGTCCAGCTATATAAAAATAACCATTTTTTCCTGAATCCCTTCACTAAATATTACCCTGTTCACACTCCAACAGCTTGTCAGGCCCCAAATACCATTCATCTCCATTCACTTCTATCTAACACACTCATGCATGCTTGATGGACCAATTATGTAAGTGTATTATTGTAAGTGCTTTTGTAAGTGTATTTTTTGGGATCTGAAATGGACTAATCTAATTTACATTATTCCTTATGGGAACAAATTCGTTCGGTAATGGCACTCGACCAGCCTTCTGGAAAGAAGAGAGTTTGAAAGTTTGGGTATCACTGTATTTCTGTTTTATAGATTGAGCGCAAGAAATCACCCAGTCAACTATTTCGACTACCCAATGAAGTGATCGAAAATTGGTAACTTGGCCAATTTCACACAAAGTTCAAAATATTCCAATTTCAAAATAAGGTCTAGAATAAACAATGCAGGTATTCCTGGCACTAAAATAACATTTCCTCTGTTTATTAGTTATGTTTCAAGGCTTTACAGATGAATTCCACTTTGATTTTTTATTCACACCATAAAACAGAAGATTTACTGTTATCAGCTCATTCGTGAACACATCTTAAACCCACCAGCTGATGTGTATTGGACATGTGATGTGATTTGTTTACCCTTGAACATCAACAAAAATTTAACATTTGTGCTAATTTGAGCTCAGTATCAAGCCATTTTCAGTACTAAAACCAATTAACATCATCTCTATATCTGTAGAATATATCTTCAATTCTATCAAATGAGACCAAGAAACCGTGAATACAACTGTAAAAAACATACGAAAATATACATCAAAGTCGCTGTTTTAATCCAAAAACATGGTGGGAGTTTTTTTTTATCTCATGCACTGCATGCTGCAGGATTTGTTTTATTTGGTGCACATTTACCACATAGATGCATTCTCTCATATCTAGGCTCAAATTTACCACTCACAGCTTGTCAGAGTGAGCTGAGCTCATGGCGTAAAACTATGGCTTAGACCCTGGCTTCAAAGCTGTAGAACTATGGGATGGACCCTCAAAGGGTTAATTAAAAATTTTACATTCTAAAATGGGAGAGAATATCTTTTTTTTTTTCTTCAGTTAACCGTTTCAGGGTCCACAGGCCAAATCTCAAAGGGTGCACCAAGGTCCAAGAATTTTTGAAAAAAAAAAAAAAACTTTCTTACAGAATTAAAGATAATAGTTGTCTGTAGGTAATAAAACAAAAAAAAAATTCCATCAGTAGTTACCGAGATATAGAAGCGTGAAATTGACCCTCAATAACCTGGTGGTGGCAACATCTGCGACTTCCATAAAGTCGCATTATTTTATTTTAGGTCGTTTTATTTTAGGTTTTTGTTACTTTTTTCTTTTCTTTTCTAATATTTTTTTTTCTTCCAGTAACTTTTGTGGCCTGTATGACCAATATAAAGTATAATTGTACACTTATTGTATTCAACACAATAACTTCAAAAATTTGTTTATCATTATATTGCATACAAAACTTATTTACAAGTTTATTGTAAACAAAATAATGATGAAAATATTAGTGCGGTTATTGTGTTGAATACAGTGGTACCATATGGTACAATGGTACCATAGGGTGCAATGGTACCATATGGTACAATGGTACCATATGGTACAATGTACCATTTGGTACAGTGTTACCATATGGTGCAATGTACCATTTGGTACAATGGTATATGGTACAATATATCATATGGTACCATTGTACCATATGATACCATTGTATGTTATGGCACCATTGTATAATATGGTACAATATACCATATGATTCAAAAACTATAGAATTCCTTTTCAGATCTACTTCCATCAGTCTTAGAACTATAAGTTGGGAAGAGGAGAGTCAAAATTTGCCCGAGAAGTGACAGCTTCCTTGCCGCCAGGCATGGTGAACAAAGCTACTTTGGCGGCATTCCCACAATGCCATGCGGGCATCCAGATTTTTTGTATAGTGCGCACACTGACCATGTAGGCCCATTCTCTTAGATGTAGGCCTACGAACCTTCTCAAGCTAGATTTGAGGTCGCTAGAATTTTGGCGTAGTTCTACAGTTTGGACCCACAACTCAAAGCCATAGAACTACAGACCCTGAAAGGGTTAATAATACGTACAGTGTAACCACGGCTTACGAACACCCCACCATGCGAACTTTTCAGGATATGAGCCATCATTCAGTTGAGTTTTTGTTTCTAGATATGTACGAAATTTCAGGATGCGTACTTCCCCCTCAGGGAAGGTTCCTTAGATAAAGAAATAAAATATTTATTTCTTTGTAAAGGTTACAATGTGTGTTTACCTATCATAACATGATTGGAGCAAAGAAAGCCACTATCATGCCGAGGCATTTCAGGCAGACTTAACCCTTTCAGGGTCCATCCCGTAGATCTACGGCTTTACATTCAGGGTCCAAACTGTAGATCTGTGCCAAAATTCTAGCAGTGTCAAATTTAGTGCAAGAAGGCTGGTAGGCCTACATCTGAGAAAATGGGTCTGGGTGGTCAGTGTGCACACTATAGAAAAAATCTGGACGCCCGCACGGCATTGTGGGAACGCCAGCAAAGTAGCTTTGTTCATCGTGCCTGGCGGCAAGGAAGCTCTCACTCCCTACTCACTCTCCAGGCGAATTCTGACTCTCCTCTTCACAACTTACAGTTCTAAGACTGATGGAAGTGGATCTGAAGAGTAATTCTATGGTTTTGAACCATATGGTACCACTGTACCATATGGTACAATGGTACCATATGGTACAATGGTGCCATGTAATACAATGGTATCATATGGTACAATGGTATCATATGGTACAATGGTATATAGTACAATGGTACCATATGGTACAATGTACCATATAGTACATTGTACCATATGGTACAATGTACCATATAGTACATTGTACCATATGGTACATTATACCATATGGTACAGGGTACAGGGACCCTAATGGAAATAAGTCTGTCTGACTTTTTTGGGTTATCCTAGGTTCTTCAAACATATGCTGCTAAGTATGATATTCTATGTAACTTTATTTGTGTATACCTAAATAAACTTACTTATGATGCCTCATGCACTTGAGTAAGTTTATTCAGGTGTACAGAAATACAATTGCAAAGATTATCGTACATAGCAGCATACGTATAAAATCCTAGGATAACCCAAAAAAGTCAGGGTGACTTATTTCTATAGTTATCCCTGTATCTGTACCATATGGTGTCCTGTACTGTATGGTACCCTGTGCCATATGGTACCCTGTGCCATATGGTACCCTGTACCATATGGTACCTTGCACCATATGGTACCTTGCACCATATGTTATCCTGTACTGCATGGTACCCTATACCATATAGTACAATGTACCATATGGTACCCTGTAACATATGATACCATGTACCATATGGTACCCTGTAACATATGATACCATGTACCATATGGTCAATAGGTGTTGGTGGCATGAGACACCAGCCAAAACTGAGTTGTGACGCAAGCTAGGTACTGACTCCGCAGTTTCCGAGACAAAGTGCTTTGCCATCCACCTCAAGGAACATGTCAAGTTCCTGTACAGTTGTAAATATATAATAGAACATTACTAATATACAACATTTTTGCATATTTTTGTTGTAAACAACTATTGTAAACAAAATAATAATGAAAATATTAGTGTGTTTATTGTGTTGAATACAACAGTACCATATAGTACCATACGGTATAATGAACCATATGGTATCATTGTACTGTATGGTACAATGTACCATATGGTACCATTGCACCATATGGTACCATTGCACCATATAGTACCATAAGGTACCATTGCACCATAAGGTACCATTGCACCATATGGTACCATTGTATCATATGGTACCATTGTATCATGTGCCATTGTACCATATGGTACCATTGTATCATATGGTGCCATTGTACCATATGGTACCATTGCACCCTATGGCACCATTGTACCATATGGTACCATTGTATTCAACACAATAACTGCACTAATATTTTCATCATTTTGTTTACAATAAACTTGTAAACAAGTTTTGTAAGCAATATAATGATAAACAAATTAGTGCAGTTATTGTGTTGAATACAATGAGTGTACACTTATACAATATATATTATACTGGTCTCACAGGCCACAAATGTTATTAGAAAAAAGAAAAAATTAGAAAAGAAAAGAAAAAAGTATAAAAAATGTAAAATAAAAAAATGGGATTTTGCGGAAGTCACTGATGTTGCCGCCACCCAGTCATTTTGGGTCAATTTCCCGCCATTGTATCTCGGTATGTACTGATCAGAAATTTTTTTTGTTTGTTTTATTACCTTCACAAAAATATTATCTTTAATTCTGTAAGAAATTTTTTTTTTTTTTTTTTTTAAATTTCTTCGACACTGGGGCACCACTTCAGATTTTGGCCTTGGACCCTGAAAGCGTTAACTTAATACTTATAGACTACTTAAGTCTAGACAGGTGAAGAGTGGTAGTGGTTACCAGTGTTTTGCTGATGGTGGTTCCAACTGTACTGGTAGCCTTTTGAAGTTTCTCCTTACTGTTGTTATTATTATTATTATTATTATTACTATAATGTATTATTATTAGCCTAATCTAATCCTGGAGAGAGTTCCGGGGGTCAACTCCCTCGCAGCCTGGTCTGTGACCAGCCCTCCAGGCTCTGATCCACCAGGAGGCCTGGTCACAGACCGGGCCGTGGGGGCGTTGACCCCCGGAACTCTCTCCAGGATTAGATTAGACTAATAATAATAATAATACATTATAGTAATAATAATAATAATAATAACAACAGTAAGGAGAAACTTCAAAAGGCAACCAGTACAGTTGGCACCACCATCAGCAAAACATTGATAACCACTACCACTCTTCACCTGTCTAGACTTAAGTAGTCTATAAGTATTAGGTTAAGTCTGCCTGAAATGCCTCGGCATGATAGTGGCTTTCTTTGCTCCAGTCATGTTATGATAGGTAAACACACATTGTAACCTTTGCAAAGAAATAAATATTTTATTTCTTTATCTAAGGAACCTTCCCTGAGGGGAAGTGGTAGTAGTAGTAGTATTGTTATAATAATTATTATGTACGTGGAGAGGGGCTCTTGATCTAGGGAACTGGATCTGTGCTCCAGTTCCCTAAATTAATAATAATAAGAATAATAATAATTATTATAATACATAATAATAATAACACAATAGTATACAGTGGAACCTCAAATTTCGAACTTAATCCGTTCCAGGAGCTAGTTCTAAATGCGAAAAGTTTGAAATTCGAAGCAATATTTCCCATAAGAAATAATGAAAATACAATTAATCCGTTCCAGAAACCCAAAAATATTCACAAAAAAAAATACATTTTGTAGAGATTAATTACAGTTTTACATACACACAACAAATGCTATAGTCTTTAATTATGTATAGTAATATAAAATAACATTTTTACTTACCTTTATTGAAGATTGGTGATGGCATCTGGAAGATAGGGAGGAGGAGAGAGGGAGTTGGGGTTGTTGTTTGGAAGGAGAATCCCCCTCCATGAGGACTTCCGGTATCAAAGCCCTCTCTGGGGTTGCTTCCCTTCTCTGTATTTTAATGCCACTAGGACCAGCTTGAGAGTCATTGGACCCCAGTCTCACAAAATAACTGTCTACAGTCCTCTGTTTCTGTCTCACAAAATAACTATCCACAGTCGTCTGTTTCTGTCTCACAAAATAACTGTCCACAATTGTCTGTTTGTCTCACAAAATAACTCCACAGTCGTCTGTTTCTGTCTCACAAAATAACTGTCCACAGTCGTCTGTTTCTGTCTCACAAAATAACTGTCCACAATCGTCTGTTTGTCTCACAAAATAACTCCACAGTTGTCTGTTTCTGTCTCACAAAATAACTCCACAGTTGTCTGTTTGTCTCACAAAATAACTCCACAGTCATCTGTTTCTGTCTCACAAAATAACTATCCATAGTCATCTGTTTCTGTCTCAAAATAAATGTCCACAGTCGTCTGTTTGTCTCACAAAATAACTCCACAGTTGTCTGTTTCTGTCTCACAAAATAACTCCACAGTCGTCTGTTTCTGTCTCACAAAATAACTGTCCACAGTTGTCTGTTTCTGTCTCATAAAATAACTCCACAATCGTCTGTTTGTCTCATAAAATAACTCCACAGTCGTCTGTTTCTGTCTCACAAAATAACTATCCACAGTCATCTGTTTCTGTCTCAAAATAAATGTCCACAGTCGTCTGTTTGCCTCACAAAATAACTCCGCAGTTGTCTGTTTCTGTCTCACAAAATAACTCCACAGTCGTCTGTTTCTGTCTCACAAAATAACTGTCCACAGTCATCTGTTTCTGTCTCACAAAATAACTGTCCACAGTTGTCTGTTTCTGTCTCACAAAATAACTGTCCACAGTCGTCTGTTTCTGTCTCACAAAACTGTCCACAGTCCTCTGTACATCCTGGCAAGCTTAACAAGTCTCACTCCAATCTCATACTTCTGTATTATTTCCTTCTTCACATCTATGGTGTTTCTCACTTTCATTTACCACAGGGGTACTGCTAGCAAGTTTCTTTGGGCCCATGGCAGCTTATTTCACAGCCCCACAAGCACTAAACACAATTAAATAATTGTAAAATGTGTGAATGAGATGGCAGGTTAGTGTTCACTCAAGCATAAACAAAGCTAGACTGCTCACGGCGCCTGCGCGGGGACCCAGACAGAGAGAGCCAGTGGACAGGTCCCGTACCCGGCGGTCTGAAAATAGGGGAACGTTCGATAATAGGGACAGTTTGTCCGAAAAAATTGTCTTATTTTCGAAATGTTCGATATGTGATACGTTCGATTTTTGAGGTTCCACTGTAATAGTATAATAATATAATATACAGTAGACCTTCATTTAGCATGGTAGTTATGTTCCTGAAAATGTCATGTTAGGTAAAACTGTGTTAGATGAACTGAAGAACTTACGGGAAAAATAGGGTTACGTTCCTGAGAGCCCCAAAAAAGCCATACAACTTTTTTTTTTAAGCCTCCACATCTTACAAAAATAAAAGTGAATATGTAATTGTAGTTCATTGTTGTGATGTATTATGTTGTTTTTA
Source organism: Cherax quadricarinatus (assembly GCF_038502225.1). NCBI lineage: Eukaryota > Metazoa > Arthropoda > Malacostraca > Decapoda > Parastacidae > Cherax > Cherax quadricarinatus. The sequence continues at coordinate 7,182,992 of NC_091327.1, forward strand.
CTGCTTAAGACTACAATGTAACATAAAAAATAGTATTGCTTACCTTAAATTGTGGGTGCTGGTGTTTGTAGATGATTACACAAATAACCCGCACATAAAAGAGAGAAGCTTACGATGACGTTTCGGTCTGACTTGGACCATTTACAAAGTCACACTAACCAGAAGTGGAGCAGGACGGCTATATATAGGCAGGAAGAGGTGGTGGTGGTAGTAGTAGTAGTAGTAGTACAAGAATGGCCTTTTTCAGTCCACTATTGGTGGCTTGAACTATAACCTTGTAAACCACCCAAGAAAACATCCAAAGTTGTTTTAACCCAGACTCAAAGTCAGATGTTTGCTGTTACTATCTTGCATCGTAATGGGGCAGGATTTTTTATATTGTGCACACCCACTGCACAGATATGCTCACAGCATATTTGAGGGCACTATGATTTACAAATTGAACTATGTAAGCACCATTGGGCTTAATTGCTTAGATGTACATGAGCAACAGTCTGAGGGTTAAATATAGGATATCACAGAAACCTAGTTGCATTTTTTTCTTTGTTTGTTTGTTTGTTTGCCAGCTCCAGGTATGTGATGGCATCATATTTTAAAAACATAGTTACTCATAATCACTTAGAAATTCCTATTGACAAATTTAAACATCACTGTTTCTCAACTATAGAAGCATTTCAATAACCTATTTCACATTTAATAGGTAATGGTTTTCTTGTTATATTTGTTGTACTGTGATTAATGCATCAGACGTTTGGTAAAAAAAATTAATTACCTTGTGATGTTTCTTTCAGCTTGTTTAGGGAGTCAACTTGAGGCCTTAGGTATACTAGTGTTAGAAAGACAAGTGTTAATATCACAGCGAGAAGAGAGAAGAGTTGAGCCACCAGCAGCCAAGAAGGCCAGAACTGACCCTTACATATATACTCCAGACACTGCTCTCTGGCTCAGTGTAGCAGAGTAAGTACTCTACACTCAACACAATTTATAGCTTAAATTTATTTGGTTTATTCGAATGTGACTCTGCAACCTTTTGTGTCAATTTTATACTAAGCTCGTGAAATAACTGATTTCCTCTTAGTAGCTATAGAAATAGAACTAAGGTAGTGTTCCCTTTTTATTATTAATTCTATTGTAAAGCCTTCTCTTTATATCAAGTGGTTCTAGCACTGACTGTTCTTGTAAAGTGTAACTCTGTATTGCTGTATATATTTCATTATTTTTTCTTTTTTTCTTCTTTTCTTTTTATAACACACCGGCTGTCTCTCACCATGGTGGGGTGACCTGGAAAAGAAGAAACACTTTCAACACCACTCATTCCATCACTATCTCGCCAGAGGTGTGCAAATACTACAGTTCAGAACTGCAAATATCCCCCCACCCTCCTTCTGAGTGCAGGCACTGTGCTTCCACCTCCAGGACTTAAGTCTGGCTAATTGGTTTCCCTGACCCCACTTTCATAAATATTACCTTGCTCACACTGCAACAGCACATCAGGTCATAAATACCACTTCCATCATCTTTCATAAACCCATCTGTTGACAAGTCCATTCCCAGTTTTGTTCATGAATATAATAATTCTTGCATAATTATCTGATTTGCAAATTTAAGAACATAAGAAAGGAGGATCACTGCAGCAGGCCTGTTGGCCCTTACTCGGCAGGTCCTTTACAATCCATCCCACTAACAACACATTTGCCCAACCCAGTTTTCAATGCTCCCCAAGAAATAAGGTCTGATAACTCTATCCACTCATTTGCAAGTCCCACTCAAATCCAACCCCTCCCACTCATATATTTATCCAACCTAAATTTGAAGCTACCTAAAGTCCTAGCCTCAATAACCCAACTAGGTAGACTGTTCCACTCATCAACTACCCTATTTCCAAACCAATACTTTCCTATGTCCTTCCTAAATCTAAACTTTTCTAATTTAAATCCATTACTGCAGGTTATCTCTTTGAGAGATAGTCTCAAGACCTTATTAATATCCCCTTATTAATACCCATCTTCCACTTATACACTTCGATCATGTCTCCCCTCATTCTTCGTCTAACAAGTGAATGTAATTTAAGAGTCTTCAATCTTTCTTCATAAGGAAGATTTCTAATGCTATGTATTAACTTAGTCATTCTACGCTGAATGTTTTCTAACGAATTTATGTCCATTCTGTAATATGGAGACCAGAACTCAGCTGCATAATCTAGGTGAGGCCTTACTAATAATGTATAAAGCTGCAGTATAACCTCTGGACTTCTGTTGTACACTTCTTGACATATATCCCAATAATCTATTTGCCCTATTACGTATGCTTAGGCACTGCTGTCTTGGTTTAAGGTTACTGCTCACCATAACCCCCAAGTCCTTTTCACAATCTGTATAGCTAAGTTCTGCATTATTTAACTTATAAGTGCTGGGGTTATGGACACTCTCGAGCTTCAGAACCTTGCATTTATCTACATTGAACTGCATCTGCCACTTTGCTGACCAGGTATTGAGTTTGTTTAAATCCTCCTCAAGTTCCCTGATATCTACGTTTGAATCAATTATCCTACCTATCTTTGTGTCATCAGCGAATTTGCTCATTTCACTAGTAATTCCCTCATCAAGATCATTGATATATATTATAAACAACAACGGGCCCAAGACTGATCCCTGTGGAACGCCACTTGTTACAGATCCCCACTCGGATTTAACCCCATTTATGGACACACACTGCTTCCTGTCTGTGAGCCATGACTCGATCCATGAGAGCACTTTTCCCCCAATGCCATGAGCTGCAACTTTCTTTAACAGTCTTTGGTGCGGAACTCTATCAAAAGCCTTACTAAAATCTAAGTAAATAATATCAAATTCTTTATCATGATCAACAGCCTCAGAAGCTTTACTGAAGAAAGTTAATAAATTAGTTAGACAAGAACGGCCTCTCGTGAATCCATGCTGAGTATCATTAATCAAGATATGCTTATTGAGATGGCTTCTTATAATCTCAGCTATAATTGACTCTAGTAATTTGCCTACAATTGAGGTCAGGCTTATTTGGCAATAATTTGATGGTAACGACTTGTACCCTGCTTTAAAAATAGGAATTACATTAGCCATCTTCCAACTATCAGACATTACACCTGTTCGAAGAGATAAATTAAAAATATTAGTTTTTAGATTTTGCCACCGAAGTGGCTAGTTTATTGTGCACCCCATATCCATCCTGTGGACGGTAGCGCGAGAGCATATGGATACACAAAAGGCCTAGGAACTAGGCCCCAAAGGGTTAACAGGAATACATATGGATTTATATCTACATATCTATAGTTCACTTATCTGTTACAAGCAAATTTAGGAAATTTGCTTAGTATATCTGGTATCTTATTTTCATTAATAAGATATCTTGACATGTCACATAGGTTATTATACTGTCTGTCTCTGTATTCCTCAATAAGTGGACAATTAAGCACATAATGTTCAAGAGAGTGACCATATGCCTGATCACATAATTTACATTTAGTTTGATCATCATCTCTGTGTCTCCCAAACTGCCAGAAGTACTTGTAACCAAGCCTAAGCCTGGCCACTACAACATCAGTCAGTCTGTTCACATTGCAAGTAGCTCCATAAACATACTTATCTACGTTCTTGTTATCATAGTGGGTTATAGATCTACTCAGGCTTCTAACTGCATTCCTATAACAATCATTTTCATTATTTACTTCTCTCCTAATATTATTCCTAATGCTAGACACAGTTATACCAAAGTTATATTCTACATTCTCCTTCTGGGTACTCTTCTTGGCTAACATATCAACTTTATCATGAAGGAGTAATCCAATGTGTGATGGGATCCATAGCAATTGTACATTAATTCCTTTGTCCCTAATTTTTTAGTATCTATACCTGGCTTCCCCAATGAGCATGTTGTTGGAGTCATTATATGAGTCAAGAGCCTTCAATGATGACATAGAATCAGTAATGATGATAGAGTCAAGCTCAGTGTCATAGGTTAGCTTTAGCGCCATTTGGATTGCAAACAATTCGGTTTGCAGTGTAGACGCCCAGTTGTTAATTCTTATGCCTAACTCTACAAGTTTATTATCGTTCTTAACTAGGGAGGTGGCAACAAGAGCAGATGCAGCCCTGCCAGAAGACTCCTGTTTAGATCCATCAGTGCATATAACTTGTGATAACTTATTACTACCAGCTAGGTGAGAAATTTCTTCTTGAGCAGTTGCTCTAACAAGAGATTTAAGGAAGGGATTACTAGCAATGAGCTTCTTGGTTCACAGAGTTCCATTTTGCATTCCTTAAGAACCCTTGAAAAAAGCTCATCAGGACCCGGCGACTTATTTTGCTTCAGTCTGTCTATCTGCTTCACAACCATTTCACTAGTGACTGTGATGTTACATAATTTATCTTCTTCAGGCCCACTGTAAAAATTAATTACTGGAATATTGTTAGTGTCTTCCTGTGTAAAAACCAAGAGAAAATAATTATTTAAAATCGAGCACATTTCATTCTCTTTGTCAGTAAGATGCCCATAGTTATTTTTAAGGGGACCTATCTTATCTCTAACTTTTGTTCTATAGACCTGGAAAAAACTTTTTGGGTTAGTTTTTGAATCCCTAGCAACTTTAATTTCATAGTCCCTTTTAGCTTTTCTTATCCCCTTTTTAATGTCCCTCTTAATGTCAATATACTGATTCATAAGATGACCCTCACCTCTTTTGATATGCCTATAAATTCCCTTCTTATGCCCTAGTAGATATTTCAGCGTATTATTCATCCATTTTGGGTCATTTCTATTTGATCTAATTTCTTTATGCAGGATAAACGTTCTTTGAGCAACATGTATAGTGTTCAGAAAACTGTCATATTGATAGCTCTCTTCGTTACCCCAGTCAACAGATGATAAGTATTCACTAAGCCCATCATAATCTGCTAAGCGAAAATCTGGGACTGTTACTGAGTTATCCCTACTATCATACTTCCATTCGATGCTAAATATAATTGATTTGTGGTCGCTAGCACCCAGTTCCTCTGAAATTTCTAAATTATTAACAAGGGATTCATTGTTTGTCAGAACTAGGTCAAGCAGGTTATTTTCCCTTTTGGGTTCTGTCACAAACTGCTTCAAAAAACAATCCTGAACTACTTCTAAGAAGTCGTATGATTCTAAATTCCCAGTCAAGAAATTCCAATCAAGATGACTAAAGTTAGTCTCCTAGAATTACTACATTATCGTGCCTTGTGGCCTTAACCGTTTCCTCCCATAGTAGTCTCCCTTGGTCCCTATCTAAGTTTGGGGGATGGTATATCACACCTAAAATCAGTTTTTCATGCCCCTCTGAAATTCTATCCAAACAGACTCTGTATGTGTTACTTCAGACTTAATACCCATTTTTATGCAACAGTTCAAATGATCTCGGACATACAGTGCCACCCCACCCCCCTTCCCGATACTTCTATCTACTTGGAACAATTTAATACCCTGAATGTGACATTCCGCAGGCATGTCCCGACTTTTGAATTAAACCACATCTCAGTTATGGCAAATACATCAATGTTACCTGCACTAGCAACTAACCTCAACTCGTCCATCTTATTCCTAGCACTACGGCTATTAGCATAATATACATTAAAAGACTCTCCTTCCTCTTTACCCTTCCTGCTCATTTCTGTTTTTCTACTAAACCTATTACTGTCCTTATCACCTAGTGTCACTGGCTTTTCAATATCTACCTCGTTCTGCTTATTACTAGTTCCCCTAGATCTCATAATATTACTACACTGGGACTTCACTGTTTTCCTGCCAAAACCCATACCACTAACTATTCCTAGTTTAAAGTCCTAACAGCTCCCTCCACTGCAGTTGCCAGTGCCCCCACCTCAGACCTAGATAAGTGAACCCCATCCCTGGCATACGTGTCATTTCTGCCATGGAAGAGGTCCCAGTTGTCAATAAATGTTACCGCATTTTCCTTACAGTATTTGTCCAGCCAGCATTTGACACCAATTGCCCTGGACAACCATTCATTTTCAACTCTTCTCCTTGGCAAAATACCACATATGACAGGGTTCCCACCCTTCCTCCTAATTATTTCTATTGCTGACCTATACCTGCTAATCAGGTCTTCACTCCTACGTCTGCCAACATCATTGCCTCCAGCACTGAGACAGATAATAGGATTGCTCCCATTACCTCTCATGATGTCATCCAGATGGCTAACAATATCCTCCATCCCAGCCCCAGGAAAGCAAACTCTCTGTCTCCTACTCCTGTCCTTCAAGCAGAATGCCCTATCCGTGTACTTAACTTGGCTATCCCCAACAACAACAGTATTCTTACCTTCCTTGGTGTTGTTCATCGTGATGTTCCCAGTAGTCAACTCACATTCGTCGGGTAGCACGGAGAATGCATTAGATGTTTCCACAGCAGTCTCTTTCTTCTTCATCGTTTCTACCTTTCCATTCGTCTTCTTGATCGTCAACTTTGTTCCATGCTGTCCAGCCACTGACCAGTTTCCCTTCTTGACTTGAGGACTCAAAACAGGAGGACTACCACGAATCTTCTTCTTTTCCTTGGTCAGTCTCCGAATCTCCATCTTCGCCATCCTCAATTCTTCCTTAAGCTAGTCCTCAATTCTTCCTTAACCTGTAAACGGTCCAAACGTATATATACGTTTTTTCAGCATTTGAAAGTATGTAAAAAAAGTAGATCTTCTTTTTGTTTTTCTACATTTGAAAATGTGTAAAAAAAACTTTGATCTACCTTTTTTTTTTGTTATATTTGAAAATATGTAAAAAAAACTTAGATCTACTTTTGTAGCACTACACATGTGAACGTAGATCTGCTTGGACTGTTTACGGGTTAAGCAAATGTAACACTCATAAAGAACGTAAATTCAGATATAAACATGGTGTACTATCAGAAACTATATTCAAATATGTAAGAAAAGGTAGAGAGGCTTTTACAAGTTTTTGTTAAAAATATTCAACAGCAAATTCTGACAACCCAGTTTTGATTGTGAAGAAGCTATTACTGGAATGTCCATGCACTTTTTCCTGAGTCTAGACTTGTAGATCATCACAGACATTTAATATGCAGTGGAAACACAAATATCATCCCACAAGTTCTAATAGCAGCTGATACAACTCTTACAAAAGTTGGCAGCAAAGGCAATTACAATAAACTATTAGCAGTGACATCACACGTCAATTTTTTTAAAGTGCGCTGAGAGATTTGATGGTCAATTATTGATTAACAGTTATACAACCCAGGTCATGTGGAATAATAACATAAAATTTGTACAACCCAGATCAGTGTGGTTTTTATAATAGGTTGTTCCTGCTTCTTTTAACCGTTAGACCACTACTGCCGGTTTTTTGAGAAGAAGCAAAATATTGATGCAGTTTATAAACTTCATTAAAGCTTTTTGACAAATGAAAGCATAGTGTAATATCACAAAGTGCATGCTAATTAAATAATGGGGAAAGTAAAGGATGGATCTTTAATTTTCTAGCAAATCCAAGTCAAAGAGTAATACCTGGGAGTGAGAGTAAAGCTATATCAGACACCTCCACATCAAGAATTATACCTGGGAATGAGAGTAAAGCTATATCAGACACCTCCACATCAAGAATTATACCTGGGAGTGAGAGTAAAGCTATATCAGACACCTCCACATCAAGTAGTAGCTTCATTTTAGCTAATAACGAAGATACTAGCATGGTAGTATTATCAAAGTAATGAAATACTTACGAGATATTGTGACAAAGGTTGAACCTTTTATGCAATTCACATTGCAAGAAAAGAAAGATGACGTCCTACCTTTTATTGATGTCCTCCTTATCTGGGATACTGATAACTTGGAAAATATAATTTATAGAAAGCCTACCAATAGAGACAACTTCATCCACTAGTACACCTCTCACTATGCCCTCAGAACAAAAAGGGGCATAATTATGGGCACTTTTTACATGCCCTCAAGATCTATAACAGTATCTTCTTGATGAACAAACATACGTAGATCGTTCTGTACTTAGAAGTTTCCCAAATATCATCCTCTCCTGCAAAAGCACAGCTCTTAGCATCCTCTCCAACTCCCGAGACCACATTTACCATTTTCTGCTTAATTTTAACCACCAGATAAATGGCTGCTTCCATTACCCATTTACTGCAAACAACAGCTGCCATCACCTCTACTGCAGACAACAGCTACCATCACCTATACTGCAGACAACAGCTACCATCATCTTTACTGTAGACAACAAATGCTATCACCTCTCCTGTAGACAACAGCTACCATCACCTCTACTGTAGACAACAACTACCATCACCTCTACATCAGACAACAACTACCATCACCTCTACTGTAGACAACAGCTATCATCACCTCTACTGCAGACAACAGCTTCCATCATCTCTACTGTAGACACCTGCCATCACCTCTTCTGTAGACAACAGCTACCATCATCTCTACTGCAGACAACAGCCACCATCACCTCTACTGCAGACAATAGCTACCATCACCTCTATTATGCACAACAGCTACCATCACCTCTACTATACACAACTGCCACTATCACCTCTCCTTTACACAACTGCTACCATCACCTCTACTGCAGACAACAGCTACCATCACCTCTACTGCAGACAACAGCTACCATCACTTCTACTATACACAACAGCTACCATCACCTCTACTATACACAACTGCTACCATCACCTCTACTGTAGACAACAGCTACCATCACCTCTACTGCAGACAACTACCACCATCACCTCTACAGCAGACAAAAGCTACCATCACCTCTACTGCAGACAACAGCTACCATCATCTACTATAGACAACAGCTACCATCATCTCTACTGTAGACAACAGCTACCATCACTTCTACTATACACAACAGCTACCATCACCTTTACTGTAGACAACAGCTACCATCACCTCTCACCTCTATTGTACACAACAGCTGCCATCACTTCTTCTATACACAACAGCTACCATCCCCTCAACACAACAGCTACCATAACCTCTACACAACAGCTACCATCACCTCTACTATACAGAACAGCTACCATCACCTCTACTATACAGAACAGCTACCATCACTTCTGCTATACACAACAGCTACCATCATCTCTACTACAGACAACAGCTTCTGTCACCTCTACTATACACAACAGCTACCACCACCTCTACTATATACAACAGTTACCATCACTTCTACTGCAAACAACAGCTATCATCACTTCTACTGCAAACAACAGCTACCAATGCTTCCACTGCAAACAACAGCTACCAATGCTTCTACTGCAAACAACAGCTACCATCACCTCTACACAACAGCTACCATCACATCTACTATACACAGCTTCCATCACCTCTACTGTACACAACAGCTACCATCACTTCTGCTATACCATCACCTCTACTATACACAACAGCTACCATCACTTTTACTGCAAACAACAGCTACCATCACCTCTACTATACACACCAGCTACCATCACCTCTGCTATACACAACAGCTACTATCACCTGTCTTGTACAGCCAGCATTGGTTTTACACTTTTGATATAAACAAACTTCGAGAAATTCTGTAACCAATCAGGCTTATATATCAAGTCATTCTGCTCAGATATTTGGCTGCTATCTGGAGGGCTTAGTTCAAACCTAGAGGTGGATTTACAAGATGCTGCACGTTTCTCACTTTCTTAACAGTCACATAAACAGCAAGATGTCCCCTTTCCCCCACCCCCACTCTCCCACTAGGTCTCAGCCTGGTGTGAGCTATCAGTGTCCTCTCCCCTACTCTCTCGCTAGGTCTCAGCCCGGTATGAGCTAGCATTGTCCTCTCTCCCTAGTTTTTCACAAGGCCTCAGCCTGGTATGAGCTATCAACCAATGCATGCCTCTACCATTATATCCAATAAACCCTATGGCTCACCTCTGAAGATTATCATTACTCCACCAGAAATTGCAAACCTTTTGATATATAATTCATCAGATCACCCCAGACATCAAGAACAGTTGTTCACAGTATCCCCTGTGAGAATGTGATCATATACTGTAGGTGAAGTCCAGAAATTTGAACATTTGATAACAGCAACTTAATAAATCTGCATGTGCAATGCATTGTAGCATATATACACATCTCATGAAGTGAAATTAAGCACATTCACTGTTCCAGGAGAATGACAGTGAGATGATGAAATCTAGAATCCACAACTAATTATGTGACACCATCACACAGAATAAAGGAATGCACATTTTAGCAAAACTTACTGCACAAAAAAATTTTGAATCAGCACAGGAAGCACAGAATTATGATTATGCTGCCCTAAATGTCTAGGCATGCTAGTGGCTTTCTTTATAATTAATCCTTTGATGGTCCGTAGTTTTATGGCTTTAAAGCCAGGGTTAAAGCCATAGTTCCATGCCATGAGCTCAGCTCACTCAGATAAGCTGTGAGTGGTAAATTTGGCCCTAGATATGAGAGAATACATCTATGTGGTAAGTGTGCATCACATAAAACAAATCCTGCAGCACGCATTGCATGAGAAAAAAAAAAAGACCATATATTTGGATTAAAACAGTGAATTTGCATTGTTTTTTCGGTTGTTTTTTACAGTTGTATTCGCTGTTTCTTGGTGATCATTGATAGAATGGAAGATATATTACAGAAATAAAGATGATTTTGATTGGTTTTAGTACAGAAAATGGCTTGAAACTGAGCTCAAAGTAGCGCAAATGTTCAATTTTTGCCGATGTTCAAGAGTAAACAAATGACATTATACATCCAATACATGTCAGCTGGTGGGTCTAATGTGCATTCATGAATGCGCTGATATTATTTATTCAATTATTACAATATTGCATAACAGTAAATCTTCTATTTTTTGGTGTGAATAAAAATTCATTATATGAATAAAAAATAAAAATGTAATTTATTTGTAAAGCCTGTAAACATAACTAATAAACAGAAGAAATGTTATTTTAGTGCCAGGAATGCCTGCATTGTTTTTTCTGAACCCTATTTTGAAATTGGAATATTATGAACTTTATGAAATTGGCCAAATTACCAATTTCCAAACACTAATGGGTAATTGAAACAGTTGAATGGGCAATTTTTTGTGCTCAGTCGATAAAATAGAAGTAATACTAGCGAAATAGCTAAGAATTTGGTTGACTGGAATAATATAATTGGCCTAAAATGGGAATCAAAGTGGGCAAAATTGCCGATGCGTAAATATCGCTGACACAGCAAAATTTGCGAGTATAATTTCATCAGTTTTCCATCAAATTTCATACATTTTGTTTTATTGCCTTCAGAAAAAGATTCTCTACCATTTCATAAGAAAAATAACAAAAAAAATGTTTTCAAAATTCTTGAACCCTGTGGACAAGTTTCAAATGAGGGGTCTGGACCCTGAAAGGATTAATATCTTGTAATATGTAAATCACACATTGTAAGCTTTGCAAGGACATAAAAGTTTTCATTTTCATTTTCAAATGACCATGTTTCAGACTCCCAGCCCAAACCTCACCCAGCATTACCTACATGGTCATGCACCTCTTCTACACCTGAAGTCCTTCACTTAATGTGACTTAACTTTCTGCATTACATGTCAATGTTTTGTATATTTTCTGTACTTGATAATGTAGAAACAATATAAGATCTTTTGCTGTCATTTTCCACCATATCTTTGTATAAGAACATAAGAAAGGAGGATCACTGCAGCAGGCCTGTTGGCCCATACTAGGCAGGTCCTTTACAATTCATCCCACTAACAAAACATTTGCCCAACCTAGTTTTCAATGCTACCCAAGAAATAAGCTCTGATGTGCAAGTCCCACTCAAATCCAACCCCTCTCACTCATATATTTATCCAACCTAAATTTGAAACTACCCAAAGTCCTAGCCTCAATAACCCAACTAGGTAGACTGTTCCACTCATCAACTACCCTATTTCGAAACCAATACTTTCCTATGTTCTTTCTAAATCTAAACTTATCTAATTTAAATCCATTAAAAATAACTATGGGCATCTTACTGACAAAGAGAATGAAATGTGCTCGATTTTAAATAATTATTTTCTCTCGGTTTTTACACAGGAAGACACTAATAATATTCCGGTAATTAATTTTTATAGTGGATCAGAAGAAGATAAATTATGTAACATCACAGTCACTAGTGAAATGGTTGTGAAGCAGATAGACCGACTGAAGCAAAATAAGTCACCGGGTCCTGATGAGGTTTTTTCAAGGGTTCTTAAGGAATGCAAAATGGAAGTCTGTGAACCATTAACTAATATTTTTAATTTATCTCTTCAAACAGGTGTAGTGTCTGATATGTGGAAGATGGCTAATGTAATTCCTATTTTTAAAACAGGGGACAAGTCGTTACCGTCAAATTACCGCCCAATAAGCCTGACCTCAATTGTAGGCAAATTATTAGAGTCAATTATAGCTGAGATTATAAGAAGCCATCTCGATAAGCATAGCTTGATTAATGATACTCAGCATGGATTCACAAGAGGCCTAACTAATTTATTAACTTTCTTCAGTAAAGCTTTTGAGGCTGTTGACCACGATAAAGAATTTGATATTGTTTACTTAGATTTTAGTAAGGCATTTGATAGAGTTCCGCACCAAAGACTGTTGAAGAAAGTAGCAGCTCATGGCATTGGGGGAAGGGTGCTCTCGTGGATCGAATCATGGCTCACAGACAGGAAGCAGAGAGTGTCCATAAATGGGGTTAAATCCGAGTGGGGATCAGTAACAAGTGGGGTTCCACAGGGATCAGTCTTGGGCCCGTTGTTGTTTATAATATATATCAATGATCTTGATGAAGGAATTACTAGTGATATGAGCAAATTCGCCGATGACACGAAGATAGGTAGGATAATTGATTCAAACGTAGATGTTAGGGAACTTCAGGAGGATTTAGACAAACTCTACTCTTGGTCAGAAAAGTGGCAGATGCAGTTCAATGTAGATAAATGCAAGGTTCTGAAGCTCGGGAGTGTCCATAACCCTAGCACTTATAAGTTAAATAATGTAGAACTTAGCCATACAGATTGCGAAAGGGACTTGGGGGTTATGGTAAGCAGCAACCTTAAACCAAGACAGCAATGCCTAAGCGTACGTAATAAGACAAATAGATTACTGGGATTTATATCAAGAAGTGTAAGCAACAGAAGTCCAGAGGTCATACTGCAGCTTTATACATCATTAGTAAGGCCTCACCTAGATTATGCAGCTCAATTCTGGTCTCCATATTACAGAATGGACATAAATTCGTTAGAAAACATTCAGCGTAGGATGACTAAATTAATACATAGCATTAGAAATCTTCCTTATGAAGAAAGATTGAAGACTCTTAAGTTACATTCACTTGTTAGACGAAGAATGAGGGGAGACCTGATCGAAGTGTACAAGTGGAAGATAGGTATTAATAAAGGGGATATTAACAAGGTCTTGAGGATATCTCTCCAAGAGAGAACCCGCAGTAATGGATTTAAATTAGATAAGTTTAGATTTAGAAAGGACATAGGAAAGTATTGGTTTGGAAATAGGGTAGTTGATGAGTGGAACAGTCTGCCTAGTTGGGTTGTTGAGGCTGGGACTTTGGGTAGTTTCAAATTTAGGTTGGATAAGTACATGAGTGGGAAAGGTTGGATTTGAGAGGGACTTGCACATCGGAGCTTGTTTCTTGGGTGGCATTGAAAATTGGGTTGGTCAAATGTTGTTAGTGGGATGAATTGTAAAGGACCTGCCTAGTATGGGCCAACAGGCCTGCTGCAGCGTTCCTCCTTTCTTATGTTCTTATTACTACGGGTTGTCTCTTGGAGAGATATCCTCAAGACCTTATTTATATTTTATTATTTTATTTTATTATCACACTGGCCGATTCCCACCAAGGCAGGGTGGCCCAAAAAAGAAAAACTTTCACCATCATTCACTCCATCACTGTCTTGCCAGAAGGGTGCTTTACACTACAGTTTAAACTGCAACATTAACACCCCTCCTTCAGAGTGCAGGCACTGTACTTCCCATCTCCAGGACTCAAGTCCGGCCTGCCGGTTTCCCTGAATCCCTACATAAATGTTACTTTGCTCACACTCCAACAGCACGTCAAGTATTAAAAACCATTTGTCTCCATTCACTCCTATCAAACACGCTCACGCATGCCTGTTGGAAGTCCAAGCCCCTCGCACACAAAACCTCCTTTACCCCCTCCCTCCAACCTTTCCTAGGCCGACCCCTACCCCGCCTTCCTTCCACTACAGACTGATACACTCTTGAAGTCACTCTGTTTCGCTCCATATACTCTACATGTCCGAACCACCTCAACAACCCTTCCTCAGCCCTCTGGACAACAGTTTTGGTAATCCCGCACCTCCTCCTAACTTCCAAACTACGAATTCTCTGCATTATATTCACACCACACATTGCCCTCAGACACGACATCTCCACTGCCTCCAGCCTTCTCCTCACTGCAACATTCATCACCCATGCTTCACACCCATATAAGAGCATTGGTAAAACTATACTCTCATACATTCCCCTCTTTGCCTCTAAGGACAAAGTTCTTTGTCTCCACAGATTCCTAAGTGCACCACTCACCCTTTTTCCCTCATCAATTCTATGATTCACCTCATCTTTCATAGACCCATCCGCTGACACGTCCACTCCCAAATATCTGAATACATTCACCTCCTCCATACTCTCTCCCTCCAATCTGATATCCAATCTTTCATCACTTAATCTTTTTGTTATCCTCATAACCTTACTCTTTCCTGTATTCACTTTTAATTTTCTTCTTTTGCACACCCTACCAAATTCATCCACCAATCTCTGCAACTTCTCTTCAGAATCTCCCAAGAACACAGTGTCATCAGCAAAGAGCAACTGTGACAACTCCCACTTTATGTGTGATTCTTTATCTTTTAACTCCATGCCTCTTGCCAAGACCCTCGCATTTACTTCTCTTACAACCCCATCTATAAATATATTAAACAACCACGGTGACATCACACATCCTTGTCTAAGGCCTACTTTTACTGGGAAATAATTTCCCTCTTTCCTACATACTCTAACTTGAGCCTCACTATCCTCGTAAAAACTCTTCACTGCTTTCAGTAACCTACCTCCTACACCATACACCTGCAACATCTGCCACATTGCCCCCCTATCCACCCTGTCATACGCCTTTTCCAAATCCATAAATGCCACAAAGACCTCTTTAGCCATATCTAAATATTGTTCACTTATATGTTTCACTGTAAACACCTGGTCCACACACCCCCTACCTTTCGTAAAGCCTCCTTGTTCATCTGCTATCCTATTCTCCGTCTTACTCTTAATTCTTTCAATAATAACTCTACCATACACTTTACCAGGTATACTCAACAGACTTATCCCCCTATAATTTTTGCACTCTCTTTTGTCCCCTTTGTCTTTATACAAAGGAACTATGCATACTCTCTGCCAATCCCTAGGTACCTTACCCTCTTCCATACATTTATTAAATAATTGCGCCAACCACTCCAAAACTATATCCCCACCTGCTTTTAACATTTCTATCTTTATCCCATCAATCCCGGCTGCCTTACCCCCTTTCATTTTACCTACTGCCTCACGAACTTCCCCCACACTCACAACTGGCTCTTCCTCACTCCTAAAGATGATATTCCTCCTTGCCCTATACACGAAATCACAGCTTCCCTATCTTCATCAACATTTAACAATTCCTCAAAATATTCCCTCCATCTTCCCAATACCTCTAACTCTCCATTTAATAACTCTCCTCTCCTATTTTTAACTGACAAATCCATTTGTTCTCTAGGCTTCCTTAACTTGTTAATCTCACTCCAAAACTTTTTCTTATTTTCAACAAAATTTGTTGATAACATCTCACCCACTCTCTCATTTGCTCTCTTTTTACATTGCTTCACCACTCTCTTAACCTCTCTCTTTTTCTCCATATACTCTTCCCTCCTTGCATCACTTCTACTTTGTAAAAACTTCTCATATGCTAACTTTTTCTCCCTTACTACTCTCTTTACATCATCATTCCACCAATCGCTCCTCTTCCCTCCCGCACCCACTTTCCTGTAACCACAAACTTCTGCTGAACACTCTAACACTACATTTTTAAACCTACCCCATACCTCTTCGACCCCATTGCCTATGCTCTCATTTGCCCATCTATCCTCCAATTGCTGTTTATTTCTTACCCTAACTGCCTCCTCTTTTAGTTTATAAACCTTCACCTCTCTCTTCCCTGATGCTTCTATTCTCCTTGTATCCCATCTACCTTTTACTCTCAGTGTAACTACAACTAGAAAGTGATCTGATATTTCTGTGGCCCCTCTATAAACATGTACATCCTGAAGTCTACTCAACAGTCTTTTATCTACCAATACATAATCCAACAAACTACTGTCATTTTGCCCTACATCATATCTTGTATACTTATTTATCCTCTTTTTCTTAAAATATGTATTACCTATAACTAAACCCCTTTCTGTACAAAGTTCAATCAAAGGGCTCCCATCATTTACTCCTGGCACTCCAAACTTACCTACCACACCCTCTCTAAAAGTTTCTCCTACTTTAGCATTCAGGTCCCCTACCACAATTACTCTCTCACTTGGTTCAAAGGCTCCTATACATTCACTTAACATCTCCCAAAATCTCTCTCTCTCCTCTACATTCCTCTCTTCTCCAGGTGCATACACGCTTATTATGACCCACTTTTCGCATCCAACCTTTACTTTAATCCACATAATTCTTGAATTTACACATTCATATTCTCTTTTCTCCTTCCATAACTGATCCTTCAACATTACTGCTACCCCTTCCTTTGCTCTAACTCTCTCAAATACTCCAGATTTAATCCCATTTATTTCCCCCCACCGAAACTCCCCTACCCCCTTCAGCTTTGTTTTGTTTAGGGCCAGGACATCCAATTTCTTTTCATTCATAACATCAGCAATCATCTGTTTCTTGTCATCTGCACTATATCACCTTTATTAATACCTATCTTCCACTTATACACTTCGATCAGGTCTCCCCTCATTCTTCGTCTAACAAGTGAAAGTAACTTAAGAGACTTCAATCTTTCTTCATAAGGAAGATTTCTAATGCTATGTATTAATTTAGTCATCCTATGCTGAATGTTTTCTAACGAATTTATGTCCATTCTGTAATATGGAGACCAGAATTGAGCTGCATAATCTAGGTGAGGCCTTACTAATGATGTATAAAGCTGCAGTATGACCTCTGGACTTCTGTTGCTTACACTTCTTGATATAAATCCCAGTAATCTATTTGCCTTATTATGTATGCTTAGGCATTGCTGTCTTGGTTTAAGGTTGCTGCTCACCATAACCCCCAAGTCCTTTTCGCAATCTGTATGGCTAAGTTCTACATCATTTAACCATATATAAGTGCTAGGGTTATGGATGCTCCCGAGCTTCAGAACCTTGCAGTTATCTACATTGAACTGCATCTGCCACTTATCTGACCAAGAATAGAGTTTGTTTAAATCCTCCTTTAGTTCCCTAACATCTACATTTGAATCAGTTATCCTACCTATCTTTGTGTCTTTGGCGAATTTGCTCATATCACTAGTAATTCCCTCATCAAGATCATTGATATATATTATAAACAACAACGGGCCCAAGACTGATCCCTGTGGAACGCCACTTGTCACAGATCCCCACTCAGATTTAACCCCATTTATGGACACTCTCTGCTTCCTGTCTGTGAGCCATGACTCGATCCACGAGAGCACTTTTCCCCCAATGCCATGAGCTGCCACTTTCTTTAACAGTCTCTGGTGCGGAACTCCATCAAAAGCCTTACTAAAATCTAAGTAAATAATATCAAATTATTTATCATGGTCAACAGCCTCAAAAGCTTTACTGAAGAAAGTTAGTAAATTAGTTAGACAAGACCGGCCTCTTGTGAATCCATGCTGAGTATCATTAATCAAGCTATGCATATCGAGATGGCTTCTTATAATCTCAGCTATAATTGACTCTAGTAACTTGCCTACAGTTGAGGTCAGGCTTATTGGGCGGTAATTTGATGGTAACGACTTGTCCCCTGTTTTAAAAATAGGAATTACATTAGCCATCTTCCATATATCAGACACTACACATGTTTGAAGAGATAAATTAAAAATATTAGTTAATGGTTCACAGAGTTCCATTTTGCATTCCTTAACCCCTTGACTGTCGCAACTCCCAATCCTGAGGTGTCTCCTGGTGTCGCAAAAGTTAAAAAAAAAAAAAATTATTTTTTCTTATGAAATGATAGAGAATCTTTTCCCGATTCTAATGACACCAAAAAAACGAAATTTGATGGAAAACTGACGGAATTATGCTCTTGCGAAGTTAGCGACCACGGCGATATTTACAAATCAGCGATTTCGCCCACTTTGAGCTGTATTTTCGGCTAATTCCGTTGTTCCAGTCGACGAAACTCATAGCTATTTCTTTAGAACTCCATTTTTTCTATCGATTGAGTACAAGAAACTGCCCATTTACTGATTTCAACTACCCAATAATGTGGTCAGAAATTTGCAATTTGGCCAATTTCACGAAAATTAAAAAATATGACAATTTCAAAATAAGGTCCAGAATGAACAATGCAGACATTCCTGGCTCTAAAATGACATTTTCTTTGTTCATCAGTCATGTCTCCAGGCCCCTCTGATATTACTCTTGCTTTCTATTTTGAATTTTTATTTAAACAAAAAACAGAAGACTTATTATTATGCAGACTACTGCAATACTGTAATAATTGTATAAATAACATCAACCCATTCATGACTGCATATTAGAATGGCTAGTTGGACATTTATTGGACAATGACATCATTTGTTTACTTTTGAGCATTGGCAAAAATCAAACATTTCCCCTACTTTGAGCTCCATTTCCAGGTTCTTTTTATAGTAAAATCAATCAAAATTATCACTATTTCTATATGTTTTCCATTCTATCAAATGAGACCAAGAAAACGAGAATACAACCATAAATACTATACGAAAATAGACCACAAAGTCAGCATTTTAATTAAAAAAAACGGTCGGAGTTTTTTTTCTCATTATGCACTGCGTGCTCCAGGATTTTTTTTTATATGGTGCACACTGACCACACAGACCCATTCTGTCACATGTGGTCCTACCAGCTTTCTCCTGCTTGATTTGAAGCCGTTAGAATTTATGAGTATATATACGTCAAACACGGTACCTCGTAAGACGTATATATACGGCCGCGACAGTCAAAGGGTTAAGAACCCGTGAAAAAACCTCGTCAGGACCAGGCGACTTATTTTGCTTCAGTCTGTCTATCTGCTTCACAACCATTTCACTAGTGACTGTGATGTTACATAATTTATCTTCTTCTAGCCCACTATAAAAATTAATTACTGAAATATTGTTAGTGTCTTCCCGTATAAAAACTGAGAGAAAATAATTATTTAAAATCGAGCACATTTCATTCTCTTTGTCAGTAAGATGCCCATAGTTATTTTTGAGGGGACCTATCTTATCTCTAACTTTTGTTCTATAGACTTGGAAAAAACTTTTTGGATTAGTTTTCGAATCCCTAGCAACTTTAATTTCATAGTCCCTTTTAGCTTTTCTTATCCCCTTTTTAATGTCCCTCTTAATGTCAATATACTGATTCATAAGATGACCCTCACCTTTTTTGATATGCCTATAAATTCCTTTCTTATGCCCTAGTAGATATTTCAGCCTATTATTCATCCATTTTGGGTCATTTCTATTTGATCTAATTTCTTTTTACAGGATAAACGTTCTTTGAGCAGCATGTATAGTGTTCAGAAAACTGTCATATTGATAGCTCTTTTCGTTACCCCAGTCAACAGATGATAAGTGTTCTCTAAGCCCATTGTAATCTGCTAAGCGAAAATCTGGAACTGTTACTGAGTTGTCCCTATCATACTTCCATTCTATGCTAAAGGTAATTGATTTGTGATCGCTTGTGCCAAGTTCCTCATTAATTTCTAAATTATTAACAAGGGTTTACTTGTTCGCCAGAACCAAATCAAGTAGGTTATTTTCCCTTGCAGGCTCTTTCACAAACTGCTTCAAAAAATATTCCTGAACTACTTCTAAGAAGTCATTTGATTCCAAATTCCCAGTCAAGAAATTCCAATCAATGTTACTAAAGTTAAAGTCCCCTAGAATTACTACATTATTGTGCCTTGTGGCCTTAACAGTTTCCTCCCACAGTAATTTTCCTTGGTCCCTATCTAAGTTTGGGGGATGGTGTATCACTCCTAGAATCAATTTTTTATGCCCCTCTGAAAATTCTATCCAGACAGACTCTGTATGTGTTACCTCAGATTTAATACCCATTTTTATGCAACAGTTCAAGTGATCACGGACATACAGTGCCACCCCACCTCCCTTACTGATATTTCTATCTACTTGGAACAATTTAAAACCCTGGATGTGACATTCCGAAGGCATGTCCCGACTTTTGGAATTAAACCATGTCTCAGTGATTGCAAATACATCAATGTTACCTGCACTAGCAACTAATCTCAACTCATCCATCTTATTCCTAGCACTATGGCAATTAGCATAATATAATTTTAAAGACCCTCCTTTCTCTTTACCCTTCCTGCTCATATCTGTTTTTACACTAAACCTATTACTGTCCTTGTCGCCTAGTGCCATTGGCTTTCTAATATCCACCTTATTCTGCCTATTACTAGTTCCCCTAGAACTCATAGTATTACTACACTGGGACTTCACTGTATTCATGCCAAAGCCCATACCACTATCCATTCCTAGTTTAAAGACCTAACAGCTCCCTCCACTGCCGTTGCCAGTGCCCCCACCCCAGACCTATGTGATGAATGGTTTGAAAAACCGACAAGTTGAAGATTGAGACACTTATGCAGCATATGGGAATCTTTATTCAGGAAACGTTTCGCCACACAGTGGCTTCATCAGTCCAATACAAAGAGGAAGGCGTAAGGAGAGGAGGAGAATGAGGTAATCAGTCCCTCAACCTGGAGTCGATGTGTTCAGTCCATCAATCTTGTAGAATGTACAGCATAGGGCCGTAGACGTGGCTTATATACTGTAGTGAGGTGACGTGAAGCAGATGGAGGCGGGGTCATAGTGGTACCATCCACTAGTCGAAGTAGGTCTTCGTCCAAAGGTTGAACAAGTTCAACCTTTGTTCAACCTTTGGACGAAGACCTACTTCGACTAGTGGATGGTACCACTATGACCCCGCCTCCATCTGCTTCACGTCACCTCACTACAGTATATAAGCCACGTCTACGACCCTATGCTGTACATTCTACAAGATTGATGGACTGAACACATCGACTCCAGGTTGAGGGACTGATTACCTCATTCTCCTCCTCTCCTTACGCCTTCCTCTTTGTATTGGACTGATGAAGCCACTGTGTGGCGAAACGTTTCCTGAATAAAGATTCCCATATGCTGCATAAGTGTCTCAATCCTCACCCCAGACCTAGATAAGTGAACCCCATCCCTGGCATACATGTCATTTCTGCCATAAAAGAGGTCCCAGTTGTCAATGAATGTTACCGCATTTTCCTTACAGTATTTGTCCAGCCAGCAATTGACACCAATTGCCCTGGACAACCATTCGTTTCCAACTCCTCTCCTTGGCAAAATACCACATATGACAGGGTTCCCACCCTTCTTCCTAATTATCTCTATTGCTGACCTATACCTGCTAATCAGGTCCTCACTCCTACGTCTGCCAACATTGTTGCCTCCCGCACTGAGGCAGATAATAGGATTGTTCCCATTACCTTTCATGATGTCGTCCAGACGGCTAACAATATCCCCCATCCCAGCCCCAAGAAAACATACCCTGTGCCTCCTCTTCCTGTCCTTTCGACAAAAGGCCCTATCCATAAACTTACCCTGACTGTCTCCAACTAAAACAATGTTCTTACCTTCATTTGTGGAATTTGTTGTGACGTTCTTGATGGTCTTCATTGGGGTATCAAGGGATGCCTCACTCACGTCTGCCAATGCTCCCTTGGTGCTCGTTGTGACGTTCCCAGTAGACAATCCACATTCGTCTGGTAACACCGAAAATGGGTTGGAAGTCTCCACAGTAAAACCACTCTTTAGTTTGTACGTCGGATTTCTCGCCTTGTTTTTCATGTATTTCTAGTTATGATGCATTGATTTTAAGGTAAACAAAAGATTTGTTAAGAATAATAAGTTTCAGTGCCCATTTTGAGCTTAAGATTGTGTTCATGCACCTTTAACCCTTTGACTGTTTCAGTTGTATATATACGTCTTATGCGCTACTGTTTCGGACTTATTTACACGCGTAATTTCTAGCAGCTTCAAATCAAGCGGGAGAAAGCTGGTAGGCCTACATGTTAGAGAATGGGTCTGTATGGTCAGTGTGCACCACATAAAAAAAAAATCCTGCAGCACGCAGTGCATGATGAGAAAAAAAACTGACCGTTTTTTGGGATTAAAACGCCGACTTTGACGTGTATGTATTTTCGTATAGTATTTATCATTGTATTCTCGTTTTCATGGTCTCACATGATAAAATGGAAAACATATTACAGAAATAGAGATGATTTTGATTAGTTTCACGATGAAAACGAACTTGAAATTGAGCTCAAAGTAGCAGAAATGTTCAATTTTTACAAATGTTCAGGAGTAAGCAAATCACACCACACGTCCAATACACGTCAACTAGTGCACTGATATTATTTATATAATTTTTACAATAATGCAGTAGTCTGCATAATGGTAAATTTTGTATTTTTTGTATGAATAAAATATCAAAATAGCAATACTAATATAAGAGGGGCCTAGAGATGTGACTAATGAATAGAGGATATGTTATTTTAGTTCCAAGAATGTCTACATTGTTTATTCTGGACCTGTTTTAAAATTGGCATCTTTTTTAATTTGTGTGAAATTGGCCAAATTGCCAATTTCTGACCACTTTATTGGGTAGTTCAAATCGGTAAATGGGCGGTTCTTGTACTCAACTGATAGAAAAAAACGGAGTTCTAAAGAAATAGCTATGAGTTTGGTTAACTGGAACAACGGAATTGACCAAAAATAGGGCTCAAAATCGGCAAAATTGCCGATGCGTATACGTTGCCGAGACCGATAACTTTGTGGGAGCGTAACTCCATGAGTTTTCAACCAAATTTCATACTTTTGGTGTCATTACCATCGGGAAAAGATTCTCCATCATTTCATAAGGAAAAAATAATTTTTTTTTTTCCAAAATTTTTACGACATAGAATGGCAGTTTCAGAAAGGGGCTTGCGACAGTCAAAGGGTTAACCTATTTTAAATGCAGTAATAACATAATTTCATTCAAAAATATAGCTTTTTAAAAATTTATTTACAGATTGTATAAGAATCTGGATATGTGGGATGTGGTGCGAGGCATCATTCAAGGAAAGTTAGGTAGCATAAAAGGAGCAACAAGAGCAGCACTTGAGGCAGAGTCTAAGAACAACCCAGTGCAAGCATTCCTTCATTATCGCACAGCACTCAACACACACTGGGAAGAAGATCCAGAACCAGCAGAGGTTAGTACTATTCCCAGAGAGTAAAGAACCATCTCATCCCTCTCTTTTTGTATACTTGTATTAATGTTTATTGAGCTCCAGCTCTTGAGCCCATCCTCTTAACTAAACCAGTGTGATGTCTAGCAGTCCATGACTTTATCTTGTTTATATACAGTGGTGCCCATCAGTGTTCTGCTATTTTCTCTGAACATGGAGGACAAGACTTTCCCCAAGGCCATACAACTGACTCTTATTACTTTATCTACGTATTTTTATTAAATATTTAACCCCTTAACTGTCCAAACGTAGATCTATGTTCTTACCACTTGCACTCCAAATGTAGATCTATGTTCTTACCACTTGCACTCCAAACATAGATCTATGTTTTACTTTACCTGCCTTCAAATTTAGCGCAATAGACCTGTGCTGTATGAAGAAAATCGGGGACCATGCATTACCGCATGGTAGCACCAGTTACTTTCAGCTCCATCCTGGATCAACATCATGGCAAACCCTCATGATTCACACATGCCTCAGCATATTAACACTCTCTAATTTGAGGAAAGTGATATAGAACACGAGTTTAGTGGATCTGAGACCAGCGTGGCCACTAATGATCAAGGAATTAGTGCAAATATTAATGATAACTCAGATGACCCTCGGCTTATCACCTCTGAGGTGGCCAGTGGGGCCATAAAAGACCCTCAGCCAATCAACTCTGGGGTTGCCAGTGTCACAACTCGGGCTACTGCACAAGAGGAAATTATCATATTCTGTCATTTTTGGTGAAGATGAGAGTGAAAGTGATATGTAAGTGATGACAAGATTGATTTTATGCCCATAGATGAATTGTCAAGTGACAGTGATATACATTTTTCCCCAGTGAAACGTACCTTTAGGCATCATCGCCAACGTTCAGGCTGTGTGCCATATGCAGTGCCCAAGGGTCATGGGAGGTCCCGATCAAAAATCCCAGCAACTGATAGTGATAGTGATAATGAAGGAGAATACACAGGGATGGAGGATGAGGAGGTGGTGGTGGTGGGTGGCATGGTGCCCGGCCCGCATGGTGCATTGGGTGGGCAGACAAAGGACTGCCCATCACCCCCTCCCACATGTGCTGCCTCCACTCCTGTCTCCCCTCTTGCTCCCCCACACCCCATGCCTTAGGTCACCCTGCACCATGTGACCATGAGTGGAACTGGACACAAAGTACAGCATTCATGCCACATACTTTCGATTTTGATGCCAGTGGAAGTGGCATCCTCCCAGAATGCCCCATCACCAATGAGTCTACAGAGTTAGACTTTTTCCAGCTATACTTTGATGGGCCACTAATGAGCTTGACTGTCACCCAGACAAACAATTACTACTGCTATATAATGGACAACACAGATGTTACAGAATCATCACAGCTGCGCAGATGGAAAGATACAACTGTTGCCGAAGTGTATTTATTCCTTGGCACTGTCATGCTTATGCCTCATACGTATAAACACAATATAGCACATTACTGGTCCACAGACTACTTCATCAGTATTCCTGTCTTCCATGGTCTCCTTCCCTGCAACAGATTCACTCTGTTGCTACGAATGTTGCACTTCTCAGACAGGAATAGGCCCAACAGAAATGACCTTCTGTACAAAATTCTGGAAGTGTTTATGTATCTGAAGCAGAAATTCAGTGCCTATTTTTATCCATTCGAGAACATTCTTGTCGACAAGTCCTCGATTCTGTTCAAGGGATGCCTGTCATTCAAGCAGTATATACCGAGCAAACATAATCGCTTTGGTATAAAACTCTTTGTTATGTGTGACTATGAGAGTGGCATGGTATTGGACATCATTGTCTACACCGGGAGACACATACTTGATGATGACAGGCGGATGTTGAGCATTTCCAGTGATGTTGTCAATGTTTGACAAGGGCAATACATTGTACACAGACAACTGGTGCACAAGCCCTATGCTCACTGATTTCCTGCGTGTGAACAATACTTATATATGTGGAACAGTGAGAAGAAATAGAAAACATATGCCGAGGTTCAGTGGAGGCAGTGTTGAAGGTGCAGTGCAAGTGTTTCATGCCAATGACATGATGGCACTGACATGGCATGACAAGCGGGACGTGACATTGCTGTCTACCATTCACAGAAACAAGATGGTACAAACAGACAAAGTGAACAGGGAGACCAATGAACGCATTGTAAAGCCAGCTGCTGTCGTCGACTGTACGAACAATATGCTACTAGTCGACAAGTGTGACATGATGACACGGTTCGTTGACTGTGCGTGTAGGAGTCGCAAGTGGTATATGAAAGTGTTTTTCCAACTTGTACACATTGCAATGCTGAATGCCTTCAATATGTATGAAATAAAGACTGGAAAATGACTTCGTTATGCAGAATTCAGTCTAAATGTCATCAAGCAGATAGCAAAAAAGCATGGTACCACACCTATACCTGCCCCTCAACAGCAACCTGCCACACCACAACCTGTCCCCCAACCACAACCACTGGGGAAAGTGCCAGACCGAATCCTCGCTAACTGTCACTACCTGATACCAATACCGCCTACCCCAAAAAAGAAGTACATATTCTCAGAAAAGTGTGTTTCGTGTGCTAACACCTCATGGTGACCCCAACAGCAGAAGGACACATGATTCCTGTGTCAGCAATGTTGGGTGGCACTCTGTATGAATCCATGTTTCATGGAGTATCATACACTCCTGGAGCACAGCCTCTCCTCACTTAGCGACGTACTTGTTTACCGATAACTCGGACTTACGACGGGCTCTCAGATCACTATGCATACCTAGATAATGTATATTTGAGCTGATTTCTTCAAAACATACTTAACCCTTTCAGGGTCCGTCCCGTAGATCTACGGCTGGTCGGTGAGTGTCCAAACCGTAGATCTACGCCAAAATTCTAGCGCCGTCAAATTTAGCGCGAAAGCGCTCATAGGCCTACATATGAGAGAATGGGTCTGCGCCGTGGGTGTGCGCCATAAACAAAAAATCTAGGCGCCTGCATAGCATTGTGGGAACGCCGGCTCAGTCGCCCTTGTTCACCATGCCTCGTCGCAAGTCAGCTCTCACTCCCCGGAAAATTGGGACTCTCCTCTTCCTATCTGATAGTTCTGACACTGATGGAAGTGGAAATGAAGACGAATTCTACGGCTTTGATCAGTTAGTGACCGAAAAGAATGACCAGGATATCGATAATAGTGCAGAAAACCCCGACGATCCTCGACCTTCTACCTCTGGTGTGGGCACTCGTGACTCACGGTCGGGTGTTCCTAAACGTAAGAGAAAACTAATATTTTCCCGTGGCCTGGCCTCTGACTTCAGTAATGACGATGATTCTGACGTGGATTGTGATTTTATTGCGCTCGACGATCATTCGAGTAGTGATAGTGAGGAAACATATTCACCAGTGAAGCGTCGGTATGTTCGCCGCCGCATGCGCTCGGGTAGTGTACCCTATGCTGTGTCTAGGGGACGGAGTACATCCCGTAGTACATCCCGGAGTACATCCCGGAGTACATCCCGTGGCCCTACACCCGTTTTAGGTAGTGATAGTGAGGATGATGTGGCTACACTTGGCATGGATGGGCCACAAACATCAGTGGATGGTGTTAGTGGGGCTGGTGGTGGTAGTGGCACCGCCATGCGTGACTCGCTGCTCCACGCGGGGACCCACGCTGCTGACTCGTCAGTTCAAGGACAAAGCGGAGCGTCACCCACGAGCCCGCCACAACCACCCGTTCAACCAGCCTATGATGTCCAGTATCCACCAGCAAACCGTATCTGGGATTGGCAGCAAAATCCCAATTTTGTTCCCAGCCCTCACCACTTTGATGACTCTCAAAGTGGAATTCTACCTACCTGTCCCCTTGGAACCACGGCCAATGAACTGGAATTCTTTGAATTATTCTTTGACCAGCCATTGATGGAAATTATTGTCAGGGAAAGTAATAAGTATTTTCAGTACACCATGGCAAATACGATCCTATCACCACAGTCAAGACTACACAGGTGGAAAGAGACGACTGTTGCAGAAATGTATTTGCTTTTTGCAACAATAATGCTTATGCCTCACGTCTATAAGCATAATATAAAAGCATACTGGTCCACAGATCGGCTAATTTGTACCCCATCCTTCAGTGAAATAATACCAGTGAACAGGTTTATCTTACTGTTACGTATGTTGCACTTCTCTGACAAAACCAGGCCTGACAGAAGTGACAGGTTATACAAGATTAGAAATGTTTTCATGTATCTCAAACAAAAGTTCAGCATATACTTTTATCCATTCAAGAATCTTGTAATTGACGAGTCTTTGATTTTGTTCAAAGGTAGACTGTCATTCAAGCAGTATATACCGAGCAAGAGGAACCGCTTTGGTATAAAATTGTTTGTACTCTGTGATTGTGACAGTGGCCTGGTGTTGGATATTGTTGTATACACGGGTAGTAAAACATTGAAAGATACCAAGATGTTATTGGGTATATCAGGTGACGTAGTGAGAAACATGATGGCACCTTATCTTGGTAAGGGCCATACATTATATACCGATAACTGGTACACAAGCCCATTACTCAGTGATTTCATGCGAGTGAACAAGACAGATGTGTGTGGCACAGTGCGTTCTAATCGTAAACATATGCCCAGGCTCAATGCAGGTGTTCGTGGTGATGACGTGCAGGTGTTTACTGCCAATGACATCATGGCATTACGGTGGCATGACAAACGAGATGTCACATTGTTGACAACCATTCACCGTAATGAAATGCAAGACAGTGGCAAAGTTGATCGAGTGACTAATGAACGTATTCGAAAACCAGTGACAGTGATTGATTATACACAAAACATGCGCTTGGTTGACAAGTGTGACATGCAGATTGGTTTTGTTGACTGTGTTCGTAAGAGTTACAAGTGGTACATGAAACTTTTCTTCCATCTCATGGACATTTCAATGCTGAATGCATATAATATGTACCAAATAAAGACTGGTAACAGACCACCGTATGGTGAATTTTGTTTGTCTGTTGTCAGACAACTCATAATGAAGTACCAGGTAACAACACCTGCAATACAACATGGTCCTCGAATTCATCACAATATACCCAAGCGTTTGAGGAGAGAAGGTGATCATTTCATAATACAGCTTCCTTCAACTCAAAAGAAATTTGCTCAGAAGAGATGCATTGTCTGTGCACAAACAAAACGACGGCAACAAAGACGCAAAGACACTCGGTTTATGTGTGAGGAATGTAAGGTGCCTCTGTGCATGGTGCCTTGTTTCAAGGAGTTCCACAAGCTCCAGCAGTTCTAAAACCATGTCCAGTGATTGTAAATATGTAAATATATGATAGAACATTAGTATTATACAATATTTGTGCATGTTTATTGTAATAAACAATAGTGGTAAACAATAATATGATAATAACTTTAGTGCGGTTATTGTGTTCAATACAGTGAGTATATATATATACATTATATACAGTATTGGTCTCTCAGGCCCCAAATGTTAGTAGGAATAGAAAAAAATTGGAAAAGAAAAGAAAAAACAACAAAAAAAACAAAATAATATAATACGCGTATGTGGAATTCGTCGATGTTGCCGCCACCACATCATTTTCTACAAACTTCTTGGCACTGTATCTCGGTAAGTACTGATCAGATTCTAATTTTTTTTGTTTTATTACCTTCACAAAAATATGCTCTTTAATTCTGTAAGAAAAAATAATTTTTTTTTTTTTCAAAATTCCTTGGACACTGGTGCGTGACTTCAGATTTTGGCCTTGGACCCTGAAAGGGTTAACCCCTGCCAGTTTGTGTTTAGGCCAAAAAAAAAGTATGAAATTATACAAATGCTCAAACTGCTATATGCATTGCTTCTTTATCCCCTTTAATTCTATTTTCTTCCCCCTTTCTCTTTCTTTCCCCCTTGCTTCTTTTTAGCTCCCTCCCTCCCTCTGCCCTTCATTTATTTATTTATTCTTCCCTCCCAACATTTCTTTCATCCCCCTCCATCCCTTCCTCTCCCTCCTTTCTCCTTTAGTTTCTAACCTGCAGTGGAGCCCTGGATTTCATACTTATTCCATCCCAGAAGGTCGGTCTAAATCCGAAACATACGAGAACCGAAGTAATATTTCCCATAAGAAATAATGTAAATACAATTAATCCATTCCATACACTCAAGAATATAAACAAAAAATACATTTTTTAAAGAATAACCATAGTTTTACATATAGAAAACTTTGAGAAATAAATATAAAGCACTAATGAAATGGATAAATGAATATTTAAATCACTATTACGTACCTTTATTGAAGACTCTTGTTGGCATATGGAAGAAGGTGAGGAGGGAAGAGAGAGGAGAGCTAATTGTTTGGAAAGGGAATCCCCCTCCATAAGGACTATCTGGGTAACTTCCCTTCTTTGTCTTTTACTAGCACTGGACCCTTGTCGCACTAAAAATCTGTCCAGAGCTCTATTTCTGGCATCTCTTTAAGATTTGCCCAAAATGAGACAAGGTATTGTCATTGAACGTGTTGCAGATATGGCTTGTATCAGCTTGGTCGGGGGTGATATTTTTCCACAAAGTTTGCACTTCATTCCACTTTGCACAAATGTCCTTAGTCACTGAAGAAGGCACCTTCTCCCCTCTCTCTTCCTCCTCCTCTGAAGAAATTTCCTCAGCTCTGGTCTGTTGCTGTTCCAGATGAAGGTCTTGCAGCTCTTCAGTGGTTGCACTTTCCTGTGGTCCTCCAATTCTTCCACATCCTGGCCACTCACATCTAACTCCATGGACTTCCCCAAAGAGACAATAGATTCCACAACAGGCGCAGGGTCATCAGGGTCAGCCTCAAACCCTTCAAAATCCTTGTTGAGGACACATTCTGGCCACAATTTTCTTCAAGCAGAGTTAAAAGTCCTGGAAGTCACTCCCTGCCAAACCTTACCTATAAGGCTTATGCAGTGGAAGATATTGAAGTGATATCTCCAGAATTCTCTTTGGGTCAATTCAGTGTCCAAAGTCACTTCAAAGCACCTTTGAAACATTGGTTTCCTGTAGAGTTTTTTTTGAAGTTAGAAATGACCTGCTGGTCCATGGGCTGGATGAGAGGAGTGGTGTTAGGAGGCTAGAACTTCACTGTTATAAAACTGATGTCCCTAAACAATTGGTCTTCCAAGTCTGGAGGATGAGCAGGAGCATTGTCCAGTACCAGGAGGCACTTGAGTGGCAATTTATTTTCCTGGAGGTATTTTTTCACACTTGGGCCAAACACTTCATGGACCCCGTCAATGAAAATTTGCCTTATGACCCATGCCTTATTATTAGCTTTCCACATCACACACAATTTACTCATGACGACATTGTTTTTCTTGAATACTCAGGGATTTTCAGAGTGATACACCAGTAAAGGCTTCACTTTGAAATCCCCACTAGCATTACCACAGAACAAAAGAGTTAACCTATCCTTCATAGGCTTGTGTCCTGGCAGTGCCTTTTCTTTGGCCACATGTTTGTCTGAACTTGCAGCCTCACCATGCCTTACAACACTGTGTATGCCACTACGCTTCTTGAATCTGTTGGACCAGCCACTGTTGGCTTTAAATTCCAGGCATTTTCTTTACAACATCCACATGCAACTGCCTTGCTTTTTTGCAAATGATCGACTAGACAACACTATATCCACACCAACAACAAATTCTCATCTTTGATTGTTTGTGATCTCTGTTTCTTTACTATATTTACTCCTTTCACAACATTAGCTTCCTTGATTTCTACTTTCTTTGCCAGGATGGAAGAGATTGTTGATTTCAACTTCCCATACATCCTGGCTAGCTCGGCTAAACGTATGCCACTTTCATATTTTTCTACAATCTCTTTTTTGAATTCTATCATGTTTCTCACCTTTACCACAGGGCTGGCACTTGGAACTTTCTTTGGGCCCATGATGGCTTATTTCGCAGTTGCACTCAATAGTTAAGCACAAAAAAAAAATGGATTATTGCAAAATGTTTTGGAGGAACTCACTAAGCAATGCTCACTCGACCAGTGACAGAGCCAGACTGAGACGCATACACATGCGTCCCAGGCGGGCGGACACATCTAATATGTACAATTTCTGGGTGGAGGTACAAAATCCAGAGCAAAATTTTGCCCAAAAAAAAGTGTTCTAAATCCAAAGCGTACAAAATCCTGGGTTCCACTGTATTTCCTTTCTCCTCCCTTCTTTCATCCCTCCTATAATTCCACTCCTTTTCTTCCTTTATCCCTCCCTTTCTCACTTCTCTATACCACTTTTTTTTTCTCTTGCATGTCTCCTTGCCATCCTTCTTTCCACTTTCTCCCTTTATCCCCCTCCATCCCTTTCTCCTTTCCTCTTTCCTCTCTCCCTCCCTCCCTCCCTCTGCTCTCTTCATTTTGTCCCTTATGTCCTTCCCTTTTCCATTCCTCCCTCCATCACCCTTCCAAATCCATTTATTCCTCCCCTTTTGCTTCATTCCTTTCTCTCTTCCATTTTCCTTCATTCCTTCTTCTCTTCCATTCTTTCTTTCCTTCCTCTCTCTGTTTATTCATTCATTGATTCCTCCTTTCCCCAACTTTCCCTTTCTCTTCATTCCTATCTCTTTACCTGCTGTATTTTCATTCCTCCCTTCTTTCCTTCCTACCATCTTTCATCCCCTTCTTTCCTTCCTAATGCTTTCCCTCAATTTTCCCTCTATTTCCTTCCTTTTTTCCCCCCCACCCTTTCTTGTCCCATCATATCTCTGCCTGATATACACAGCATGTTAATGGCTTTCTTTGTGCTTAACAATATTACGTATTAACCACACTTTGTATGCTACACAAAGAAATAAAATATGTTTATGTTTTATCCATTCTTTCCTTTCCCTTTCCCCTTTCCCTTCTACACCTGTCTAACATGCTCACACAAGCTTGTTGGATGTTCAGGTCCCTAGCACTCCAAACCTCCTTTACCCCCACCATCCTTTCCTTGGATGACCCCTACAACTCCTTTCCTCCATCCCAGATTTATACACACTCCTAGTCATCCTATTTTTCTCCACTCTGTATGTCCTAGGTAAGCTATGCATGCCATAAAAGACCACTAAAATGCTGGGAGCAAAGGGCTAGTAACACATTCTCCTGTATAAATTACTAAAATGGAGAAAATTTAAAGATAATAAAATATATGCTAATTAGGCATTTTATTTCAGGTTCGTATATGGGAAGAGTGGTATACATCATGTGCTGGGACGCTTGGTCAGTGGTCTGAGCTCGAAAACTTTGTGGAACAACGCTTTCTGCGAGACAACTACGAACAGGTGAAATTGGATAGAGTGTGGTTTCTTCCTCGACCAACTGCTGCAGTTCTACCTGCCTTAGTACATTCCAAACTTATGAATATTTTAGATGGAGCAGAATCTGATGGTAAACTCTGTGATTTTATTGACAGTGCCATGAAAGAGCCTCGCCATCAAGCATTGTTAGAAGGAACTTTGCCTCTTCAGTTAGCTGTGATATCAACTAACCAAGATAAAATTGCTCAGGCTCAGTCTTACCTGAATACAGCTATGTCCAGCACACTTCTCACTATGGCTCAGTATTCCCTCTTAACACCCAAGCCTCTCATAACCACCTTACGCAATGTTCAACTGCTGACAGAACTTGATGATTTTTTTAACACTATCAAATACAGTGAGAGTGACTTCTACTCCAGTAAAGTAAAAAAGACAGTCACCAATTGGAAAAAGCACGAGGCAAACCCCACAGACACTTCCCTTCTGATTCAGTGCTTGTCATCTTACCGTGGTCTTTATCTCCATTGTCTAGAAAAAGGATTACCAGAGGAGTCTCAACATGATGTTTCACAATTCATCAAGGATGCAAAACTCTCTGCTCATAGATCTGTTGTAAAGGCAGCTCTTCAAAACACCAATTATCATTTAGCTGCCAGGCATTTAAAAAAGCTAAAACCACTGTCTGAAGATAATTTTTCATTGGCCCAATTCTATCTCCTGATGACTGAGATGAACATCCTCCGAGGACGAGGCAAATTTGACACCCGGCTCCAGTACCTGGTAGAAGGCTGGGGGAAATACTTAGGTAAAGTTAGTTGCATGCCAGTGCTTGAGCAAAATGCTAGCATTGAGGTACAATACTTGAAACTAGAGAGCTCTATATGTCATGAGATATGTGATACTATCCGGGAGATGGGAAATGAGTGGGATGAAGAGAATCAGTACATGAAAGTATTGTCTGATAAATTTTCTAAGGCTAGTGGAAGAGATTCATGGTACAGTGAACTTCTTAAATGTAGCTACAATAGTCTTGAACTAGCAGTAAAATGTGCTGAAGGAAAGTTACCTCAATTTGATGACACTCAAGGCTGTGATAAGGAAAATGTTCATATGGTCTTAGCAAAGTATTGTGAAGACTGCTTAGAAAACTGGAAGGATCATGTCAATGTTAATGAATACTCAGAATCTTTAGTAACACACATATTAAGGGCCATGTCACTAGGGTCACGTGATGCACACTTCCACTTCCCACGCCTTATTAATTTGATGGAAGAAGATCCTAGTCTTGTATTGGTCTTCAAGAAAGAATCAGAAAGGGTACCTGTTTGGATGTTCTTACTCTGGTTGAGTCACATTCTCATTTATGTTGATAAAGCTCCTGGTCCTGCTTTGCAACCCATTGTTGAGAAATTAGCTGCAGTATACCCTCAGGCTGTTTACTATCCATTTGGGATTAGTATGCAACATTATGACTTTAGCAGTGCTAGTGGTATGTCAGCTAGAGTGATGTGTCACAAAGTGGAATCCCTACTTAGCAGAAACAGTCTCCTTCATCAGTTTGTGTCTGCTGTTTCACTTGTGGTAGCTCCCTTCATAGCTTGCAAAGATGCACTTAACAATCTCATGCTGGAGAAAGATAAAAAGAATATAGAAGACAATTTAAGAAAGATGGAAAGTAACTTCTTGAAGGTGAACATCAGGTCTACAAAAGGTACAGCAAGTGAAAAAGGTGAAGCCTACATCAAGCTTGACAGAATGAGGAAAGATGCAGCTGCAGTATTTGACAAGGAATTTGGAACAAATGTAAAGAAAATCAAAGCAATGTCTACCAAAGAGATTTCCAAGGCACTATCATATATTAGAGAGAAAATGATTCATGGCCAAGATGATCTTAAAAAATTGCCAAAGCAGTTAAAGTATTATTCACCATGGCTGGCAAATTTCCAAGCTTCTAAATATTGTGATGTGCTTGAATTACCTGGTCAGTATTCTGGAATGTCTAAACCTTTACCTGAATATCATGTCAAGATCTCCAGTTTTGATGAAAATCTAATGCCAATGGCTTCGCTTCGTGTTCCTATGAGGATCATTATTCGAGGAGATGATGAGAAAGATTACAAGTTCCTGGTGAAATGGGGTGAGGATCTACGAACTGATCAGAGAATGGAACAGATGTTTACATTAATGAACAGTGTATATTGCACTTCTTCACTGTGTTGTCTCACAACCTCACGGCCTTCTTTAGATACATACAATGTTGTGCCATTATCTCTGGAGGTTGGACTCTTGCAGTGGGTAGAATCATCTCAACCATTAAAGGAATTTATGAATGAATCATTCAGAGATAATGAAAAAAAACACTATGAGGAAGCACTTGGCATATATAAAACAGGAGGGCACTGGGTAATTGAAAAGAAGAGTA
The DNA here is from genome assembly GCF_038502225.1 of Cherax quadricarinatus. Lineage (NCBI taxonomy): Eukaryota > Metazoa > Arthropoda > Malacostraca > Decapoda > Parastacidae > Cherax > Cherax quadricarinatus. Next base: position 7,218,318 of record NC_091327.1, read on the forward strand.
AAAAAAAGGATGTTATGAAAGTTTATGAGAATGCCGTTAATAAAATTCCATGGGATCTTTTGCGTCGTGGACTTGTTAAACTTTCAAATAGCAGTGAAGGTTTCTTTGCTTTGCGCAGTGCTTTTGCCATTAGTTATGCTACATTATGTATATCACATTGGCTTCTTGGTATTGGTGACCGCCACTGTGGCAATTCTCTAGTTAATTTGAAGACTGGCCATGTGATTGGTATAGATTTTGGGCACCATTTTGAGTCTGCTGTGCAGTTTCTTCCAGTTCCAGAGTTAATGCCTTTCCGACTTACTCCTCAAATTGTTAATGTCTTTCAGCCAGTAGGTCAAGTAGGTATGCTACGAGAGATAATGGTTGCAGCACTTGGAGCTCTTCAGGAGTCTCGTCATGTTCTCATAGCTGTCTTGGAAGCATTTGTGAAGGAACCAACAGAAGATTGGTTAGGGTTTGTAAGACGTCAAGAAGGTAACACTGACGACAGTAAAGTAGAAATGTTTTCAAAGGATCGCATTGAGCTGCTAAAGGAAAAGTTGTGTGGCATCAATCCTGCTCATGTTACTAAATGGGCAGTTTCTCAGAGTAAATCTGTTAAAAGAGACTGCACCATTTTAAAATCCCTTGAAGAAGTGGTTCTTGGAAATAAAGGAGAAAACTTGCGGGCAGACTTGGGTGATAATGGACTGAGTACTCACCAGCAAGTAGATGTTCTTTTGGAACAAGCCAGTGACCCAAATATTCTTGGAAGAACTTGGATTGGCTGGGAACCTTTCATGTAGTCTTTTGAGTTTTTGTACACACTTCATGGTCATTATACACTGGTTTAGACAGGTTTGTCCACATTGTGTCACTACCTTATTGGCACACAACTGTGTTTTGAAGAATGAAAAATGACTGTTTGTATTAGGAATCCCAGGGGTCTCAGAGTACATCATTCACATTCACATCTACTACCTAACTTTCCTACTCTCTGTGTTGTCATAGCTCATTTTTGCCAAGAACAATTTAATTTTCTTTATGGCCTCATAGCAGAGAGGTTAACACATGAACTCCTTACATTACAAAACTGACTCTTAGTTTCTTTTCTACATTCTGTATGGTATGTAACTTCAATATATTCTCTGCATACAACATGTATAGTACCAATCTCATTTCAATTCACTTCATATACGTATGTACATTGAAAAAATTATAATTTCTTGCAAAAAATTTTTGGATTGTTGTTATTGTTAAGCCTCTTACTGTTTAAATATAATTTTGTTTTTTAACAATTTTAATACTAGTATGTCCTCCTGCTTAGGGAGATCACTTAAGTATACTTAAAATATGATGTAAAGTGTGTGCAAGAATTATGAAAAGCAGTGACAACCGATAATGAAAACTTTTGTAATTAAAATCAGTGTTGGTGTAACTTTTATAATAATAAAGTTTTCTTGTGACCTGAGAGAATTTTATCCATAACCCCTTAACTGTCCAAACATAGATCTACGTTCTCTCGCCCAGCACTCTGAATATTTTGAAAAGAAAATTTGTTTTTTTCTTAAATAAAGATGACTTTTTTTCCATAAAGTAATGTAAAAAAGAAAAATTAGAGTCAGTACTTACGGAGATGTAAGGCTGCAAAGTCGGCACTTCTTGCTCACCTGATGGCAACATGAAGTGCTGCTGCTTGCAGAAGTGTTGCCAATATACCTTTTTTTCTCTCTATTTTTTAATTTGTATAATTTTTATGTTTTGATAATTACAATTTGTAGTAGTTCTTGTGATTTCATAGCCAATCTTTGTTTTGACACTAATATGTACTTAAATAGTACTCAAATAGTCACAAACAGTGACAGGTGAACATTTTCACCTTCCTTAGTCACATATAATAGGGCCCCGCTTTTCAGCATTTCGCCTTACGGCGTTCTGCTAATATGGTGATCTCAAATTATGACCAAAACTTTCTATACGGCAAGCGGTCTTTCAAATACGGCACTGTTTGTTTACATTATCCATGAGCACATATATCTATTATGTAATAATAATCACTCTTGGGCACATTAAACGTCTAATTTTACATCGGTGTAGACATTTTCATTAATCCATCCATGGTATTGTCTTCAAATATATTAGAAACACATTACATAGCATATAAACATGCTGTTTATATGCTATGGAGGTGTGGTTGCCGGGCGGAGGGAAAAATTACGTAATACTAATAATAATCACTTATGCACATTAGTCTTATTTTATGTTAATATAGACATTTCCATTAATCCATCTATGATATTTTCTTCCAAATTATATAAAGAACACGTTACATAACATATAAACATTTTATAGTTATATACTATGGAGGTGTGGTAGTCGGACGGAGGGAAAACATTACATCACTCCCCTTAATACATAATGCTTTTGTTTACAATTCTCAGCATGAATTATTCATTACTTCTCCCTTTGTTTATGATGGCATCTAAAGGTAATTGTTATAAACAATTAAACTCAGTGAACATGGTATGTCGATGGTAATAATATGGCTCTGGGCCACATTAAATATAGTGTAGTTATGTAAGTATGTAGCCCAGGCAGACTATATACCTTCATACCTAGGTAAACTTACTGTGCTGGCATGCAGGTACACATTAAAATCACTAAGAGTGTCTTATTAGTCTTGAAGATGCCATATTAATAATGATAAAAATAATAACACACAATAATAATCATTCTGAGGAGCATTAAATATCATATAAAACGTTAATATAGACATTTTGCTTAATCCATCTAAATACACCCCACAGTAGAATAGGTTAACATAAATATGAGATGTGGTAGCCAGGTGACTTGTAGAACTTGTGGTAGCCAGGCAACTTGTAGGACTTGTGGTAGCCAGGCAACTTGTAGGACTTGTGGTAGCCAGGCAACTTGTCCAACATCAGAGACAATGGGTACACTATAATATTACTGGGGGTAACTAGAATATTATTCCTTACGTATACCTTCACTCAGGGCGACATTTCTTCTGAAAATAGCGTTACATGAGAATGGGAGTGTTTCTCTTTATTTATTCTACTGTATCAACGTGGAGACAACTTGTACACAATGTCAAATAACGAAAACCAGACGCTTTCATCTGGTTTGTTTACATTATGTGTGGGTGGGGTGGGGAGGGGAGGGGAGGGGAGGGCTGCCCCTACAGACTATCCATACTTCACAAACCTGACATCGTACATATAAAACTCACCTCTCACCCTACATTAACCCCTTCAGGGTCCAAGGCCCAAACCTGAAGTGGTGCCCCAGTGTCCAAGAATTTAAAAAAAAAAATTTGTTATTTTTTCTTATGAAATGAAAGAGAATCTTTTTGTGAAGGTAATAAAACAAAAAGTACGAAATTTGATGGAAAATTGATGAAATTATGCTCTCACGAATTTTGATGTGTCAGCGATATTTACGAATCGGCGATTTTGCCGACTTTGACTCCCATTTTAGGCCAATTACATTATTCCAGTCAACTAAATTCTTAGCTATTTCACTAGTATTACTTCTATTCTATCAATTGAGCACAAGAAATCGCCAAGTCAACTGTTTCAACTACAAATTAAAGTGATCGGAAATTGTTAATTTGGCCAATTTAACACAAAGTTCAAAATATTCCAATTTCAAAATAGGGTCCAGAATAAACAATGTAGGTATTCCTGGAACTAAACTAACATATCCTCTGTTCATTAGTTATGTTTTGAGGCTTTACAAATAAATTCCATTTTGATTTTTTATTCACACCAAAAAATAGAAGATTTACTGTTATGCAATACTGTAATAATTGTATAAATATCATCACCATATTTGTGAATGCATATTAGACCCACCAGCTGACGTGTATTAGACGTGTGAGGTAGTTTGTTTACTCTTGAATATCGTTAAAAATTTAACATTTCTGCTACTTTGAGCTCAGTTTCAAGCCATTTCCAGTGCTAAAACCAATCAAAATCATCTCTATTTCTGTAATATGTCTTCCATTCTATCAAATGAGACCAAGAAATCGCAAATACAACTATAAAAAACATACGAAAAAACACTGCAAAGTCGCTGTTTTAATCGAAAAATCATGATTTGTTTTTTTTCTCTCATTATACACAGCATGCTGCAGGATCTGTTTTATGTGGTGCACACATACCACATAGATGTATTCTCTCATATCTAGGCCCAAATGTACCACTCAGAGTTTATCAGAGCGAGCTGAGCTCATGACATAGATCTACGGCTTGGACCCTGAACGTAAAGCCGTAGATCTACGGGACGGACCCTGAAAGGGTTAAGAGTAGAAATATTTTAAGGTAATTAATAAACGTACTGTATGTGTATTTTATCGGTCTGGATAGCTTTAATTAAATGTAGTATATTATGTGTGGGTGGGGTGGGCTGACCTACCTGGCTACCGTACCTCCCAAACCTGACTTCCTACAAATTAAATTCACCTCTCACCCTACCTTAAGACTACAAATATTTTAAGGTAAGTAATGGGTGTACTGTGTGTGTATTTTACTTTTTATTGTTTTTAATGCCTAGTTCTATTGATAACATAATAAATGTTAGTGTAAACTTGTTACCTGGCATTTATATGCATTTATAAGTGGAAAAAATGGTGTTCTGCTTTTCAGCAGTAGCCTGGAACCTAACCTGCCGTATAAGTGGGGCCCTACTGTACTATTGTTTAGGGGTCACATTGCTTGGAAATGCACAGCTGTCACATTGGTGTGAAGTGTGTGCCAGGGCCCATCCTTCTCACTAGTGCTATGTGATCAAGAAACACCAGACTGTTGCATTACAATGTATCGATTGTAAGACTCCAGGAGTCACAGCTGCTCATGCTGACTGCAGAGTGAAAGCTGCCCACATCACCAGCCGCAGGACTCCCAACTCACCCATCACCCCCCCTCCCCCAAATGATGAATACTGGCCCATGCTTGATTTCAGACTATGTGGTTGAGCAGGTCACTATGGGAGTACATCAACAGAACACGATCACATCTGCTATAAACACTAGTGATGTTGTTGGTGTTGACACCACCTGTCTGGCTGAGTCAGCTGTCAGTCAGCCAGCTGGCTCAGCTGACCGGGACTTCATACCTCCAGATGAAGCTAGTCTTGCTCGGATGGTGCACAACATGCAGCTGCACATAACAGCACTTAAGAAGCAACAATGATGCCTGAAACAACAACTTGAGCACTGAGGAAAAACTTAGAGGGTGCAAACAAGTACAGTAACCCACAGATTGTCAGCCATTATGAAAACGAGTGTGGTGATGAGCAAGCTGATGAATGCAGTGATTTTGATAATTACAAAAATGATGAATCTAATAGTGGTGTTTCCAATCACAATGATGATGATAAGGGCAATGGTGACCATCATGATAGTAAAAATGATGAGTGTAATGTATTTTTAGACCCTGAGTGTGGAAATGACCCAGTTGTCAATAATGGTCTATGTAACACTGGTGTTCATAATTTTAGTCATAATGATGAGGGAAGTGGTACCTGTGATGATAGTGATGAGTGTAATAGAAGTGGAGAGGTGAGTGCGAGGGATAGCATCACCTGCCATACATTAACAGACAAAGAGCACTGTGCCCTCTGTAAACAAAGACTCCCACAAGGCCTCCATAATAGAAGTGCACTTAAGAGATTCATGGATAAGGATAATACTGATGATATTGATATTAATTAATTCTGTTTACTATTTAGTATGTTTTTTTTTTTCATTTTGCTGAGAAACTGAATACTATCCCTGGACTTTTATAATGGAACTAAACTCGTATAAACTGTCTATTTTAAGTTGGACTATTGTGCCACATTGAAAAAGATTTCCTGGCCTTCATCATAAAGTAACTACTGAACCCATTGATATTGTGTGTACAAGAGTGCAGAGTTCCTGAATAATTCCAGCCCCCTAAATTGCCCTCATTTATTACTTATTTATTTTTTTATTATCACACCGGCCGATTCCCACCAAGGCAGGGTGGCCCGAAAAAGAAAAACTTTCACCATCATTCACTCCATCACTGTCTTGCCAGAAGGGTGCTTTACACTACAGTTTTTAAACTGCAACATTAACACCCCTCCTTCAGAGTGCAGGCACTGTACTTCCCATCTCCAGGACTCAAGTCCGGCCTGCCGGTTTCCCTGAACCCCTTCATAAATGTTACTTTGCTCACACTCCAACAGCACGTCAAGTATTAAAAACCATTTGTCTCCATTCACTCCTATCAAACACGCTTACGCATGCCTGCTGGAAGTCCAAGCCCCTCGCACACAAAACCTCCTTTACCCCCTCTCTCCAACCTTTCCTAGGCCGACCCCTACCCCGCCTTCCTTCCACTACAGACTGATACACTCTTGAAGTCATTCTGTTTCGCTCCATTCTCTCTACATGTCCGAACCACCTCAACAACCCTTCCTCAGCCCTCTGGACAACAGTTTTGGTAACCCCGCACCTCCTCCTAACTTCCAAACTACGAATTCTCTGCATTATATTCACACCACACATTGCCCTCAGACATGACATCTCCACTGCCTCCAGCCTTCTCCTCGCTGCAACATTCATCACCCATGCTTCACACCCATATAAGAGCGTTGGTAAAACTATACTCTCATATATTCCCCTCTTTGCCTCCAAGGACAAAGTTCTTTGTCTCCACAGACTCTTAAGTGCACCACTCACTCTTTTCCCCTCATCAATTCTATGATTCACCTCATCTTTCATAGACCCATCCGCTGACACGTCCACTCCCAAATATCTGAATACATTCACCTCCTCCATACTCTCTCCCTCCAATCTGATATTCAATCTTTCATCACCTAATCTTTTTGTTATCCTCATAACCTTACTCTTTCCTGTATTCACCTTTAATTTTCTTCTTTTGCACACCCTACCAAATTCATCCACCAATCTCTGCAACTTCTCTTCAGAATCTCCCAAGAGCACAGTGTCATCAGCAAAGAGCAGCTGTGAAAACTCCCACTTTGTGTGTGATTCTTTATCTTTTAACTCCACGCCTCTTGCCAAGACCCTCGCATTTACTTCTCTTACAACCCCATCTATAAATATATTAAACAACCACGGTGACATCACACATCCTTGTCTAAGGCCTACTTTTACTGGGAAATAATTTCCCTCTTTCCTACATACTCTAACTTGAGCCTCACTATCCTCGTAAAAACTCTTCACTGCTTTCAGTAACCTACCTCCTACACCATACACTTGCAACATCTGCCACATTGCCCCCCTATCTAAATACTGTTCACTTATATGTTTCACTGTAAACACCTGGTCCACACACCCCCTACCTTTCCTAAAGCCTCCTTGTTCATCTGCTACCACACCCTCTCTAAAAGTTTCTCCTACTTTAGCATTCAGGTCCCCTACCACAATTACTCTCTCACTTGGTTCAAAGGCTCCTATACATTCACTTAACATCTCCCAAAATCTCTCTCTCTCCTCTGCATTCCTCTCTTCTCCAGGTGCATACACGCTTATTATGACCCACTTCTCGCATCCAACCTTTACTTTAATCCACATAATTCTTGAATTTACGCATTCATATTCTCTTTTCTCCTTCCATAACTGATCATTTAACATTACTGCTACCCCTTCCTTTGCTCTAACTCTCTCAGATACTCCAGATTTAATCCCATTTATTTCCCCCCACTGAAACTCCCCTACCCCCTTCAGCTTTGTTTCGCTTAGGGCCAGGACATCCAACTTCTTTTCATTCATAACATCAGCAATCATCTGTTTCTTGTCATCCGCACTACATCCACACACATTTAAGCATCCCAGTTTTATAAAGTTTTTCTTCTTCTCTTTTTTAGTAAATGTCTACAGGAGAAGGGGTTACCAGCCCATTGCTCCCGGCATTTTAGTCGCCTCATACGACACGCATGGCTTACGGAGGAAAGATTCTTTTCCACTTCCCCATGGACAATAGAAGAAATAAAGAAGAACAAGAGCTATTTAGAAAAAGGAGAAAAACCTAGATGTATGTATATATATATGCATGTGCGTGTCTGTGAAGTGTGACCAAAGTGTAAGTAGGAGTAGCAAGATATCCCTGTTATCTAGCGTGTTTATGAGACAGAAGAAGAAACCAGCAATCCTACCATCATGCAAAACAGTTTCAGGTTTCTGTTTCACAGTCATCTGGCAGGACGGTAGTACTTCCCTGGGTGGTTGCTGTCTACCAACCTACTACCTACTTATTACATATAACCTCAAATCTACTAACTCTTGTGTTCTGTATATTAAAAAAATCACTTCCTCATCAACTTCTCACACAAAAGAAAACAGAGGGGCTACAATACCACAGTGTTAGGATTTATATTGGGAACTCTGCTCTCAGCATATTTAACTTGCATGCTCCTGCTGATAAGTTTAATTACTTGGAGCTCCCAACTTGTGCTAAGTCTGAACCTACTCTTATTATTGGCAATTATAATGCAAAAGACAAAAGCATTGGAAACTCACAGTTTGGTAATTGTAATGGTAATCAACTGTTGTCACTCTTTAACAGTCATGATAATGTGCAAATTGTAGGTGACCTTGAACCCACACATATCTATGGAGGCATCCTTGATCTGTGTCTTGTCTTCAACATTACTTTTTCCAGCTGCGAGTCTTCCATTGTAACATTTATATCATCAGACCATTTCCCAAGGCCAACCCCACTAGATATTGGTAATGCTATCCTTTCTGGTGGGATATTCAAAGAGAAACGTTTTAATGTTCCCCTTGATCAACGTGATGACTGTCGCACGTGTGACTGACTGGTACAATTCCTATGAGTGTTCCTCTGTTGAGACTTTTAACAATGACTTCGTGAGTAGTATTCAGAACTACGTACAGCCACCACTAAAACCTCCTGGTACTCTAAACCCAACTAACTTCCATAATAGCCATAACTCTTATAAAAACAATACCTATTACAATGATCCTAAACTTCGAACATTGAAACATACTGCTCGCAGACTAGGCCTAGCCTATAGAAACCATCGTACTCCTGAAATGCTGAGGCTCTTCCAAACTGCCCTTGCTGCTGCCAGAGAGTGTATGACAGCTGTGGCAAACAGACTGGGAACAATTTGTCAATGGTCTCAATGCTCACACCCCACTTAGCCGGGCATGGAGAGACATAAATAGAATTAAAGATAACAGAACTAGGCAGATTGCACACCCTCATCCCTTACACAGGGGAAATGAGTTAGTGCTTGGACTGCTACATCTAGCTATGACAGTCTACATGACTCAAAAAATCGTAACGACATGATTGCAAACAATGAGTCATGTTGACGGCAGTGAAGGGACTTGAGCTAGAGTTCGTCACAGCCACGCTAGCTGGAGATTCGTCTGTAAAAACTTGCATTTGTGGTCACAGTGGTGCCTGTGCTAACCTTCCTATGGTGTAGAAATATACCTAGTTGGATGAATCTTATTGTGGCTAGCTGGTCTAGTGGCTAACGCGACGGGCTTGAGTTTTGAGACTCTATGACCGCGGGTTCAATCCCGGCCGGGGGTATGGTTTATGACAGTCTAACCAGTATCACACAGGCAAAATTAATGAACAAATATGATGCAAGGGAGAAACTGATTTGAGCTCAGCAAGGAAGATGACTGTAATTTTCCTTTCACTAACTTTGAACTTGATGCAGCACTAAGGGTAGCTCCACGTCGCCTGGGGAGGATGGTATTACTTACAACATATGTACTCGGATTGCTGTGTCGAGTACCAGGTAATCTTTTACTTGAATTATATAACATGAGCTATGTCACTGGGGAGCTCCCTAAATCTTGAACCAACAGCCTCATTATTCCCATTCCAAAGCCTAATTAATAAAACTCATTTCCCCCAATATCTCTTACTAGCTGCTTGTGTAAAACATTTGAAAGGATGATTCTTAATCGTCTCATGCACAAAATTAAGCAATTCTTATTTCCCCGGTTGCATGGTTTCATGCATGGAAGGAGTGTGCATCGTTGCATAACCACCTTTCTCACTCTTCACACTGACAGCTCATACACTACCTTCCTTGACCTTAAATCCGCTTTTGATGTAGCCAACCGACATGTAATCATTGGATGTTGGAGGATGGCTTCTCCGCTGGATTAAAGGCTACTTGTTCAATAGAAAGTTGTCTGTGTTGTTCCAGAGACATAGAAGTGTAACTAAAGATTCTGAAATAGTAACCCCACAGGAAGGTGTGCTTAGTCCCACCCTATTCAGTATTCTAATTAATGCTTTACTTAATGCTATGCCTAGCCAACCCCATCATTATATGATCAGTCTTGCTGATGATATAATGATTCACATAACCAGATTCTCCAAAACCCAAAACATTCTTAATCATGTACTAGCCTCGTGTCAGGATCTGAGATTGATTATCTCTACTGATAAAACAAAGATACTCAACAGGTGTCCTCGACAGAGAGGCACAGTTCACCTCTCTGTATTTAGGCTTTGAGGTTCCACTTCTTGGACCTATTGTAATGAGACTTTGTCGCTAATACAAAGAAAGGCTGAGGGCATTTAGAGTTGTGGCAGGTTGTCATCCCAGGTACAGTGCAGAACAAAGAAATGAGGATCATCCTAAGATGCCCTCGTACTGCCAAAATTTTAAATATGCAGAAAGAACTTGATGTTCCAAGCATCAGAGATCGTGTTACTGAAATAAATATCCTCATTGGGGTTAGCATTCTTAGGTTTGCCCATTCAAACCCTTGCACAGAAGCTCTCCAAACTTTCCTCAGCACTGGTGAACATCCTTCCAGATGGTTCGAAAAAGCTGGAACCGACCTCCGCATTCACCAACTACGTACATGATCTATGTCAAGTAAGGCAACAGAGGCACTTCCCTGCTCCATGGGATATTGCCCCATTCCTAACTGCATGTTGCTACCAACAGTAACAAAACCTACAAGAGTTACAGAGACTAGTGTTTCCCTACTTGACCACATCTGGACCACCACCATATCCCCTTTAAAATCAGGCATAATTACAGATAATACCACAGACCACTACCCTACTTTCCTCATAACTACTCTTGGTAAAATACCCCAAGACACTACTAAAGTCACCTTCAGACTTCACAATGAGGCAGCCATTAATAACTTCACAACAGCAGTAACAAACATTGACTGGCACACTGAGCTAGAAATCTATACAGATATTGACGAATGTTTTAATAATTTTCTAAAAAAGACCCAATACCTTTATAACAAGCACTGCCCTAAAAAAACTAAACAGATGACAGCTAAGAGACTGAACAGTCCCTGGCTAACACCCAGCATTCTCAAATCCATAAATACAAAACACCGATATGAAAAACAGTACAGAATGGGTCACATAACCAGAGACCAAACAAAACGTTACTCGTCAATCCTAACCAGCCTGATAAGAAGGGCAAAAAAATTGTATTATGAGAACAGATTATCCAACTTACGAGGTGATATAAAAAAGACCTGGAAGACCCTATCAGAAATTCTGGGAACAAAAAAGATATCACAACATAGCGAAATAAAATTAGCAAAATCAGATGAACCCCAACTCCCACCAACAGAAACAGCAAACAGACTCAATGATTTCTTCTCCACTATAGGTCAAAACCTTGCCAATAAAATCCCAAGCTCAGATACCCCACCAAATAACTAGCTCACTGGCAACTACCCAAACACACTGTTCCTAGCTCCGACTAACCCATACGAAGTCTCCCTTATTATCAACGCACTGAAAAACAAGGCAGGAGATTTAAATACCTTACCACCCTTTATATACAAAAAAGCGTCACAAGTACTATCACCAATCATTGCAACACTCTTTAACAAATCCATTGAATCCTCCACCTTCCCTACAATTCTCAAAATAGCAAGGGTCACCCCGATCCATAAAGGAGGAGACCAAACAGAGTTGAATAACTATAGGCCAAAATCCAATTTACACCCTCTCTCAAAAATCTTCAAAAAATTAATTCATAAACGAATCTACTCCTACCTCATCTCCCAAAACATTCTCAACCCCTGCCAATTTGGATTCAGGCCTAGTAAAAATACTAATGATGCTATTATACACATGCTAGAACATATATACAATGCAATAGAGAAAAAAGAAGTCCCACTGGGGATCTTCATTGACTTACGTAAAGCTTTTGATACAGTTGACCATGACTTGCTCCACGTAAAATTGTCATACTATGGTATTAGAGGGCACTCCCTCAACTACCTCAAGTCTTACCTCAGCAACAGAAGCCAATATGTGTACGCAAATGGGGCAAGCTCTTCCGCACAACCAATTACAGTTGGTGTCCCACAGGGAAGTGTCCTTGGCCCTCTTCTCTTTCTCCTATACATAAATGACCTACCAAATGCTTCGCAATTACTCAAACCCACAGTTTTTGCAGATGACACTACATACGTCTTCTCTCACCCGAGCCCAGTCACGCTAGCCAATACTGTAAACACCGAATTACAGAAAATATCTACCTGGATGAGGACTAACAAACTTACACTAAACAATGACAAAACCTACTTCATTCAGTTTGGTAACAGAGCTACAGATGTACCTCTTAACATAATGATAAACGGATCACCTATCACAAAGCTAACAGAGGGAAAATTCTTAGGAATCCACCTCGATAATAGACTCAAATTTCATACACATGTACAACAAATTTCTAAGAAAATTTCCAAGACTGTAGGCATACTATCGAAGATACGGTACTATGTTCCACAGTCAGCCCTCCTGGCCCTTTATCACTCTCTTATTTACCCCTATCTCACCTATGGAATTTGTGCATGGGGCTCAACAACAATTAACCATCTCAGACCACTAATTACCCAACAAAAGGCTGCAGTTAGAATGATAACAAATTCTCACTACAGGCAACACACTCCACCAATATTCAAAACACTCAACCTACTCACCATACAAAACATCCATACTTATTATTGCACCTATTACATACATAGAACACTTAACTCTGATATTAACCCTCCCCTCAAACATCTCCTTGCCAACCTCTACAGAACACATGACCATAACACAAGGCACAGATCACTCTTTGATGTTCCTCGTGTCCATCTCATACTATGCAAAAACTCAATGCACATAAAAGGCCCTAAAATCTGGAATTCATTACCTGTAAATATAAAAGAAACACTACCTGTTTACAAATTCAAGTCTCTTCTCAAAGTTCACTTACTCAAAACCAAATAAATACTGAATAACTGAACCTTATAAATTGTATATCCAAAATGTTACTCACAATTATATCACATAAATGTTAAACCTAGGACCCAATCTAACTTTGTTATTTTTTTAAATACACTACCTAACAGAATACTCCATTCTACTGAATGAACAGCAATGCATACAACCATATGAGCTGTCTTTGTAATACTCATTTGTGCTTTATAGTTATCTGTTTACAATAATGTCTTATCACTGATTTCATCATTGCTTAGTTAATCTTAAGTTAATTTTAAGCCAGCCCGTAATGCTATGCATATAAGTGGCTTTGGCATGCTGCTCTTACCTGTATTTTTGTTTTTTTTGTACCTCTGTATGTATGCTAAAATTTCTAAATAAATAAAATAAATAAATAAATTCCAAACTACTCCTCCTCCATTTCCCCCAAAACTCTTCTTAAATCACAACCAAAGCTTCGTCTTGGAGCCAAACAGGATGCCTTAAGCTGTATTCATAACTTAATCACACAGAACGCTCTTTCACAAATTATTTACGTTGATGGTTCTGTACACCAATCCACTGGTGCAGCTGGTAGTGCTGCTGTTGTCATACAGAGTGATGGCTCTCATAAAGAAATTGGAGCACGCATCAATAACTGGGCCTCTACCCTTCAAACAGAACTGTTTGCCATACTCCTTGCACTGAAATGTGTCCATGTATCTAAGGCTGACACTTTAATTGTAACTGATTCTCTGTCATCCATATATGCTCTCAACTCATTAAGTATAAATTGTGGCATGTTCGTGTCAGAAGCCAGGTATGGAAAGATTGTGGACAGTGGAGTCAGAGTGCACATGCTGTGGATTCCATCTCACATTGGTCTTCAGATGCATGATAGAACTGATAAATTGGCTAAGCTGTATGCTTTCAAAGAGGGGGTAGATTACACTCTTGGGTTGTCAATTAGCAGTTTGAGAACAATACGAAAAGAACTTCAACTGAACTTTATTGACTTAAGGAGAGTGACACAAGTCAATCCATCTATCATCATTCCATCATGCAGGAGGAGCCACAAGTCTATGGTGCATCCAACAAGATAAGCAGACTCTTGGATGTCACTACCACCCACCTCCAGCTGGGTTACAAGTATCTTTGGCAGGTTAAATCACCACCATCAGTGTAGATCAAACGAAATGTAAACTTTACCAGATGGACTACTGTCTCACCCTGCGTAATTATGTACTGGAGTGCGATAAAATTAATGAATTTGGAGACAACTCACTCAGAAATGTTCAAGATATGTCAAAGTATTTTATCCACAGTGGTATATTACAGACCATTCTGAAGCAATACCTTGACTTTGCTCACTGTAAATAAAGAATTACCTTGTGAGTGTGTGTGTGTGTGTGTACTCACCTATATGTACTCGCCTATATGTGGTTTCAGGGGTCGAGTCATAGCTCCTAGCCCCGCCTCTTCACTGGTCAATACTAATTCACTCTCTCCCTGCTCCATGATATTTGTCATGCCTCTTCTTAAAGCTATTTATGGAACTTGCTTCCACTACTTCACTCTCCAGATTATTCCAGTTCCTGACAACTCTAAGACTAAAAAAATACTTCCTAACATCCTTATGACTCATCTGGGTTTTCAGTTTCCAATTGTGTCCCCGTGTTTCTGTATCCCATCTCTGAAACATTTGATCCTTGTCCACGTTGTTAATGCCTCTTAGTATTTTATACATTGTTATCATGTCCCCTCTATCCCTCCTATCCTCTAGTGTCATCAGGTTGAGTTCCCTTAACCTCTCCTCATAAGACATACCCCTCAGTTCCGGGACTAATCGTGTTGCAAATTTTTGCACTTTCTCCAATTTCTTGACATGTTTGACTAAGTGAGGGTTCCATACTGGCGCTGCATATTCCAGTATAGGCCTTACGTAAACTGTGTACAATGTCGTGAATGACTCCTTACTCAGATGTCTAAATGCCAATCTCAGGTTTGCCAGTCTCCCATATGTTGCAGCAGTTATTTGATTGATGTGTGCCTCAGGGGACATGTTCGTTATAATGCTTACCCCAAGATCCTTTTCTTTAACTGACGTTTGCAGCTGTTGGTTTTCTAACCTGCACTCCATCTGCGGTCTTCTGTGTCCTTCCCCAATCTTCATGACCTTACACTTACTGGGGTTAAACTCCAGGAGCCATTTGTCGGACCATACTTGTAGTTTGTCCAGATCCCCTTGTAATCTTAACTGATCCTCTCCCACTTGTATTCTCCTCATCAGTTTCACATCATCAGCGAACAGTGACACTTCTGAATCTATTCCTTCCACATGTCATTCACGTATACAAGAAACAGCACCGGGCCTAGGACTGAACCTTGTGGAGCCCCACTCGACACATTCGCCCACTCTGACACTTCAGCACGTACCAACACACGTTGTTTCCATCCTGTCAGGTATTCCCTGATCCATTGCAGTACTTTCCCCGTTATTCCTGCCTACTCCTCTAATTTTTGCACCAGTCTCTTGCGTGGTACTGTGTCAAAAGCCTTCTTGCAATCTAAAAAGATGCAATCTACCCATCCCTCTCTCTCCTGTCTTACTTCTGTTACTTTATCATAGAACTCAAGTAAATTTGTGACACAGGATTTCCCATCTCTGATGCCATGCTGACTGTCATGTATGAGCCAAATCTTTTCAATGTGTTCCACTACTTTTCTCCTGATAATCTTTTCCATGACTTTACATACTATACAAGTCAGTGACACTGGTCTGCAGTTTAATGCTGCCTGTCTGTCCCCTTTCTTAAAAAATGGAACTACATGTGCTGTCTTCCACGCCTCAGGCAACTGCCCTGTTTCAATAGATTTACTGAAGATTGCTGCTAATGGCACACACAGTTCCTTTGCTCCCTCTCTCAGTATCCATGGAGAAATGTTATCTGGGCCCACAGCCTTTGAGATACCGAGTTCGTCTAGCAGTTTCTTCACCTCAACATTGGTTATGTGTATTGTGTCCAGCGCCTGCTGGTGCACCCTACCTCCACAGTTTTCTGGAAGCATTCCTGACTCTATTGTGAACACTTCTCTAAATCTTTTGTTGAGTTCATCACATACTTCTTGGTCACTCTTCATGAGCTCCCCTCCTTCTTTCTTCAGCCTGATTACCTGGTCCTTGACTGTTGTTTTTCTCCTAATGTGATTGTATAACAACTTTGGTTCGGATTTGGCTTTTGATGCTATGTCGTTCTCGTATTGCCTCTGGGCCTCTCTCCTTATCCTTGGATATTTGTTTCTGGTTCTTCTGCTCAGCTACTTGTTTTCTTGAGTCCTTTGCCTTCTATACCTTTTCCATGCTCTTGCACACTTGGCTTTGGCCTCTTTACACCTCCAATTAAACCATGAGCTCAGTCTGGTCATACCATTTTTTCTGTTGCCCTTTGGTATGAACCTTTCCTCTGCCTCCCTGCACTTAGTGGTTACTATTTCCATCATTTCATTTACTGTCTTTCTATCTAGTTCTTTTTCCCACTGCACTTCATGCAGGAAACTTCTCATTCCTACGTAGTCCCCTTTTTTGAAGTTTGATTTCTCTCTTTGTTCTCGTGCTGCTGCATTCTCCACTGTTAACTCAACAAGATATTCAAAACTCAGGACATCATGATCACTAGCACCAAGGGGTCTTTCGTGGGTGATATCCCTTATGTCTGAACTATTCAAGGTGAATATGAGATCCAGCCTTGCTGCAACATCCTCTCCTCTCTCTCTGGGTGTATCCCTACCATGTTGATGCATAAAGTTCTTCAATACAGACTCCAACATCTTAGCCCTCAATGTTTCTGGTCCCCCGTGTGGCTCTAGATTTTCCCAGTCAATCTCTTTATGATTGAAATCCCCCATTATAAGCAATTTTGTCCTACCCATATGAGCCCTCCTGGCCACTTCAGCTAGTGCATCCACCATTGCCCTATTGCACACATCATACTCTTCTCTTGTTCTCCTGCTGTTAAGTGGTGGGTTATACATCGCTGCTATCATCACCTTTGGACCACCAGTCTGAAGTGTTCCTACAATGAAGTCGTCTGTTTCCCTTGTTTCCATTCCTCCCACCTCCTCAAAACTCCACTGGTTTTTTATGAGCAATGCTACTCCTCCCCCTCCTCTGTTCTCTCTGTCTTTAATCATAATCTGATATCCAGGTGGAAAAATTGCATCTGTTGTGGAAAATATTTTAATTTTCCGAAGCTATAGTGCCTAATAAATGTTTAATGTGTTAATTTGGGTCAAAATGTATTTGAAAATGGAATAGAACCAACAGGGTCCCTCTGCGCCTGTGCGGATGTGCGGGGGAACAGGTCGACACAGGGCATGGAGGCGGCGGGAGTGTATTGAATGTAGTGAAGAGGCTGTGAAAACATGGGACCAGGAAATTGCCGTTCACGGCGGCCTAAAGATTAATATAGGCTCACTTCATAATAGGAAGTGTCGTAACTGTTCCTGGTGAAGAGTGAGGGAACGTGATTTACGGACCACCATAATAAAGTGGTAAAACGAGTGAATAATGGTTGGATTGGTGGTGACTGGCTCGTCGCCATGGAGTGTCCCGGGGAAAATACCCGTGATTTAATCATTCATTGGTCTCAGATCTTAATGGAGTGGCCTCCAATGTGTATAATAATTAGAAGACATTAAACCGTATGGTGGGCTAAGAAATAATCAGTGATAATAACACCAAGTTAAGAGAATGTGTGAAGTGAAATGAGTCACCGTTCTCAGAGTGAGCATCTGTTTATCTCGTGTTCTTGCCTCGAGGATAGAGAAGTTTTTATGGAGTTACGACTTCTAAACCAGGATAAACCAACGGATACCTCGTCCTGCTGGAATAAGAACCGTGTCGGTGTAACAGGACATCGAAATGAGATGGTGAATGGAGGAAATAAGGAGCATCAGTCACCCACAGTTAAGTAGCCTTTCTAGTTATAGCAGACTGATACTGGCCAGTTAGGTATGTTGTAATTGGATAGGTTATGAGTGATCCAGCTACATCAAGTGACCACCAGAGAACATCTGGTAAGTGGTGGGATTATGTACAAGTGTTTTTCCTTGATGGATGCATCCAGTTTGCGGCACGTAGTATTGTATCTTGGAGAGGATCCCAACCGTTTTGGATACTTTTTTGATTATGTGTTGGATATGGGTGCTGAAGTTCAGGAAGTAAAGGTGGTGACCCTACAGATTTAAACAACTATAGGTCAATATCAAACTTACCATTGCTATCCAAAATCTTTGAGAAACTCGTGCACAGGAGACTATATTCATTTATAACGTCACAAAACATACTCAACCCCTGCCAATTTGGATTCAGGAAAAATAAAAGTACTAACGATGCAATCATAAAAATGCTAGATCTGCTTTACACAGCATTGGAAAATAAGGAATATCCACTAGGAATTTTTATTGACCTAAGAAAAGCTTTTGACACAGTAAACCACGGCATCCTACTCCGCAAACTTGACCATTATGGTATAAGAGGCCATGCGCTTGCATATTTCAAATCTTACCTTACTAATAGGTATCAGTATGTCACCATTAAAGACACAGCATCAACAACACAGCCACTTGATACTGGAGTTCCGCAGGGAAGTGTCCTTGGTCCCCTGCTCTTCCTCATATACATCAATGATCTTCCAAACGTATCTCGACACCTGTACCCCATTCTCTTTGCTGACGACACGACTTATGTCATCTCTCACCCTAATCTTGCAACCCTCAACACCATTGTTAATGAGGAGCTGATCAAAATATCGACTTGGATGACAGCCAATAAACTTATGCGTAACGTTGACAAAACCTACTACATTATGTTTGGTAGCAGAGCAGGAGATGCGCAAATTAACATTAAGATCGACAACACTCTAATTGCCAGGCATAATGAGGGCAAATTCCTAGGCCTATACCTCGACAACAACCTGAACTTTAGCACCCATATCCAACACATAACCAAAAAAGTATCCAAAACGGTTGGGATCCTCTCCAAGATACGATACTACGTGCCGCAAACTGCCTTTCTCACACTATACCATTCATTTATATATCCATACCTCACCTATGCTATCTGTGCTTGGGGTTCAACTGCAGCAACACACCTAAAGCCAATAATAACCCAACAAAAAGCCGCAGTAAGAATAATCACTAAATCCCATCCCTGGCTACACCCCCCCCCCCCCACTCTTCATAGATCTAAACTTACTTCCTGTTCAGTACATCCACACTTACTACTGTGCAATCTACATCTACAGGACCTTAAATTCCAATATTAACCTTGACCTAAAACGCTTTCTTGATAGTTGTAACACCAGACACAAACATCTCTATGACATTCCCTGTGTCCGACTAAACCTTTACAAAAATTCAATGTATATCAAAGGCCCTAAAATCTGGAACACCCTACCTGAAAATTCCAAAACTGCAGACACATTCATCACCTTCAAAACTACCATCAGAAAACATCTTATCTCCCTGATACACCCTGTCAACTAATAATACGAATACCACCTGGTGGTTCACACTTACACTCGCTCACCCATTTGACCATAAACAGAAATATCAATCTCAATCTCAAAATAATGAATCTTAATTAGTCATAAGTTGGCCTGTGATACTCCAATACTGAAACTATGTATAGTGCCAAAACAAAAGCATTCACATTTCTAAACTCACAACTAGTATTTAGTCACTTAGCCATAATACCAACTTACCTCATAATTTTGTAACATTTTAAACTTAAGATTTAATATAAGTCTGCCCGAAATGCCTAGCCATGCTAGGAGTTCTAGTGGTACACTCTGTAATTATTATTTTACTACATGTAAACCACACAATAACCAAATTCTGTAAACTCAGCATTGTAATCCTTATAGAGAATAAACTTTGAATTGAATTGAAATGTGTATCCTACCCTCCCCCCTTCATTCAGTTAAACTAATATAATCTATACAGTCCACAATTAATTAGTAGCGCCGTACTTGTGGGTGCTATCCAATTGATACTGGTCTTGGATAGATATGGATAAGATTGTGAGGGTCGAGGGGGCCACCTGTAGTGACCAGAGGTGGTTAAGTTTTCTCACATGTCTACACAGGGTGACTACGGTAAACAATATAGTTGTTGTCTCCCAATGAGATTACTCATATGCATGTAATGTTGAGGTACATACAGGTAACCACCCCTAGAAAATTTTCCATATCTGCCTGCTGGTCCTTTGAACCGGATGCAATCAGTGAAAAATTAATTGAATTAATTTCTTAATAATTAAGTGACTGAAGAAAGTGGGTATAGGGTACACAAATTTAATTGGTCATGTGGTGGATGATAATTAGCGCAATTAATTGCTAGCACATGTGTGGCTAGGATTTATACAAGGGTAAAGTGCAAGAATTACTCTTATAAGGCGCCTACTTAAGTTGTATAATCAGTGATTAATAATTCTCTAACCATGACTGGATCTGATGGAGTTAATGTGGCTGACAAGTCCGTGGATTTTAGAGTAATGAAAGCATCATTACAGGCTATTAAAGGCCATGTGACAAAGGCATACAAGTGCTTTGATTTAATGAATCAAAGAGCCGTGAACCCTAATGAATTAAAGTTATATTTAGATGCAGATGCTTTAGAGAGTAGATTTGAGTGGTACAAATTGTGGTTTAGACTGTGAAAGAGATCTGCTGGAGAATTGTGCAGATGGAATGGAAATGAATGTTTTAATCAACATTACGAATTGGAAGAAAAACTGTCTTGTAAAAGTAAGGCTTTGAATAAATTAAAGGGTGTAAACCAGGCAGTTGATCAACCTATTAATGCAAACGGTGTGTTTGCCAAGACCTCCAGAGTACGGTCTGGAGGAAATCAGACTAGGTCGGCAAGAATTAATTGTTCAATTGCAGACCAGTCAGCCAAACAGTTCTAAGGATGTAACACATAATGACTCTGAAGTATCTGTCAAGTCTCTAAAAGGAAAAATAATCCCAGTGGTAATAATCATAATTAAGAGTTAAATAGGCATATATCAAGTGACAGGAATCAGTAATAGTGGTTCCTCACATCAAGGTAAGAGGAATAAGTACCTCAGTAAGGGTAACCCAGTTAATAAGAGGTCAGGCAAGGAAGAGAGACTGTCTCTTCTGCAAGGGTACTCATTTCGCTAAAATTTGTAATGCCTATAATTCATGGGATATTAAAGTGGAAAGAATGGAAGAACTTGACAGATGTATCAGATGTCTAGACAATCATAATGTAAAGGATTGTCATACCAAATTGAACAGTTGCTGTCAATGCAACAAGGGAAGGCACCATACAGTTATGTTTACCTGGAGTTTACCTGGAGAGAGTTCCGGGGGTCAATGCCCCCGCGGCCCGGTCTGTGACCAGGCCTCCTGGTGGATCAGAGCCTGATCAACCAGGCTGTTGCTGCTGGCTGCACGCAAACCAACGTACGAGCCACAGCCCGGCTGGTCAGGAACCAACTTTAGGTGCTTGTCCAGTGCCAGCTTGAAGACTGCCAGGGGTCTGTTGGTAATCCCCCTTATGTATGCTGGGAGGCAGTTGAACAGTCTCGGGCCCCTGACACTTATTGTATGGTCTCTTAACATGCTAGTGACACCCCTGCTTTTCATTGGGGGATGTTGCATCGTCTGCCAAGTCTTTTGCTTTCATAGTGAGTGATTTTCGTGTGCAAGTTCGGTACTAGTCCCTCTAGGATTTTCCAGGTGTATATAATCATGTATCTCTCCCACCTGCGTTCCAGGGAATACAGGTTCAGGAACCTCAAGCGCTCCCAGTAATTGAGGTGTTTTATCTCCATTATGCGCGCCATGAAGGTTCTCTGTACATTTTCTAGGTCAGCAATTTCACCTGCCTTGAAAGGTGCTGTTAGTGTGCAGCAATATTCCAGCCTAGATAGAACAAGTGACCTGAAGAGTGTCATCATGGGCTTGGCCTCCCTAGTTTTGAAGGTTCTCATTATCCATCCTGTCATTTTTCTAGCAGATGCGATTGATACAATGTTATGGTCCTTGAAGGTGAGATCCTCCGACATGATCACTCCCAGGTCTTTGACGTTGGTGTTTCGCTCTATTTTGTGGCCAGAATTTGTTTTGTACTCTGATGAAGATTTAATTTCCTCGTGTTTACCATATCTGAGTAATTGAAATTTCTCATCATTGAACTTCATATTGTTTTCTGCAGCCCACTGAAAGATTCGGTTGATGTCCGCCTGGAGCCTTGCAGTGTCTGCAATGGAAGACACTGTCATGCAGATTCGGGTGTCATCTGCAAAGGAAGACACGGTGCTGTGGCTGACATCCTTGTCTATGTCGGATATGAGGATGAGGAACAAGATGGGAGCGAGTACTGTGCCTTTTGGAACAGAGCTTTTCACCGTAGCTGCCTCGGACTTTACTCTGTTGACTACTCTCTGTGTTCTGTTAGTGAGGAAATTATAGATCCATCGACCGACTTTTCCTGTTATCCCTTTAGCACGCATTTTGTGCGCTATTACGCCATGGTCACACTTGTCGAAGGCTTTTGCAAAGTCTGTATGTATTACATCTGCATTCTTTTTATCTTCTAGTGCATTTAGGACCTTGTCGTAGTGATCCAATAGTTGAGACAGACAGGAGCGACCTGTTCTAAACCCATGTTGCCCTGGGTTGTGTAACTGATGGGTTTCTAGATGGGTGGTGATCTTGCTTCTTAGGACCCTTTCAAAGATTTTTATGATATGGGATGTTAGTGCTATCGGTCTGTAGTTCTTTGCTGTTGCTTTACTGCCCCCTTTGCGGAGTGGGGCTATGTCTGTTGTTTTTAGTAACTGTGGGACGACCCCCGTGTCCATCCTCCCTCTCCATTGGATGGAAAAGGCTCGTGATAGGGGCTTCTTGCAGTTCTTGATGAACACGGAGTTCCATGAGTCTGGCCCTGGGGCAGAGTGCATGGGCATGTCATTTATCGCCTGTTCGAAGTCATTTGGCATCAGGATAACATCGGATAGGCTTGTGTTAACCAAATTTTGTGGCTCTCTCATAAAAAATTCGTTTTGATCTTCGACTCTCAGTCTGGTTAGTGGCTTGCTAAAAACTGAGTCATATTGGGACTTGAGTAGTGTTGTGATAGAAACACAGGCCTTATCTCTAGGCTTTATTGAACATAGAATCTTCATAGTACTTCTGCAACAACAAAATATAATGACTAGTACATCTAATAATGGCTTCTACAGGGATGGTGATGTCTTGCATATGTCAAGAGAAAAGTTATAACTACAGGCCACATATTTAAACTCACCATGTAATCTGCATCACTGATAAATGGATATAGTAGGAGAGAATCACACACCATGTGTTGGCGCCCATGACACACACCAAACTGTTGTTGTTGTTAAGGGCCCCAAGAGGTGGTGCAGTATTATCCTGCTGCTGCTCCCCACAGGACCAGTATCACTACAAGTAGCTCACTCATTTCCTTGCTGTCATCTGTGTAGGACCCATCTTGTTTAAGTAGGGGCCCAATACTGGATGTTGTTCTCGACTTTGATTTGGCATAGGAGAAGAAATACTTTGGGTTTCTTTCGATTTCATTTATGGCTTTTAGTTCTTCCCGCGATTCCTGACTCCTATAAGATTCCTTTAGCTTGAGTTCGATGCTTGCTATTTCTCTGACCAGTGTCTCCCTACGCATTTCAGATATATTGACCTCTTTTAGCCGCTCTGTTATTCTTTTCCGTCGCCTGTAAAGGGAGCGCCTGTCTCTTTCTATTTTACATCTACTCCTCCTTTTTCTTAGAGGAATAAGCCTTGTGCATACATCGAGTGCCACCAAGTTAATCTGTTCTAGGCATACGTTGGGGTCTGTGTTGCTTAGTATATCTTCCCAGCTTATATCGGTTAGGACTTGGTTTACTTGGTCCCACTTTATGTTTTTGTTATTGAAGTTGAATTTGGTGAATGCTCCCTCGTGACTAGTCTCATTATGTCGGTCTGGGGCTCCATGCATACATGTCTGAACCTCTATTATGTTGTGATCTGAGTATATTGTTTTTGATATGGTGACATTTCTTATCAGATCATCATTGTTAGTGAAGATGAGGTCTAGTGTATTCTCCAGTCTAGTAGGCTCTATTATTTGCTGGTTTAAATTGAATTTTGTGCAGAGATTTAAAAGCTCGTGTGAGTGTGAGTTTTCATCAGAGCTGCCTCCTGGTGTTATTACTGCAACAATATTATTTGCTATATTCCTCTATTTTAGGTGCCTTAAGTTGAAATCCCCCAGGAGCAAGATGTTGGGTGCAGGACCCCTCAAGGAAGGTTCCTTGATGTTGGTGAGGGGCTCTTGATTTAGGGAATTGGATCTGTGCTCCAGTTCCCCGAATTAAGCCTGAATGCCTTCCACATCCCCCCCAGGCGCTGTATAATCCTCTGGGTTTAGCGCTTCCCCCTTGATTATAATAATAATAAATGGGTGCAGGAGCTGGAAGATTTTCCAGACAGTGGTCAATTTTTAACAGCTGTTCCTGGAATTGCTGGAATGTTGCATCCGGAGGCTTGTAGACTACCACAATGACTAGGTTTTGGTTCTCGACCTTTACTGCTAAAACTTCCACTACATCATTTGAGGCATTTAGCAGTTCTGTGCAAACAAGTGACTCTGCAATGTACAGGCCAACGCCCCCCCCCCTTTTGCCTGTTTACTCTGTCACATCTGTATAGGTTGTAACCTGGGATCCATATTTCGTTGTCCAAGTGATCCTTTATGTGGGTCTCAGTGAAAGCCGCGAACATGCCTTTGCCTCTGCAAGCAGTCCACGGATGAAAGGTATTTTGTTGTTTGTTGCTGGCTTTAGACCCTGTATATTTGCAAAGAAGAATGTCATCGGACTGGTGGTATTGTTGGTACTGGGGGGGATTTTTTTTTCCGGCATTAGTATCTGTATCTGTTGGTTTGGAGTGGAGGCCATCGACTGTGGTTCCACTCCAGGAATGACTGGATTTGGTGTACGATTTCTGCCATTTCCTGCCAGTTTTTTTTCCTTCCTGGCACTAAAAAACCTCTCCCTCTTGAGTGGCTGTGGCTACCCAGGTTTTCCCATGGCCTGGATGTGCAGGGTTGTATGTAATTCTTATAATAATGGTGACAATAATGATAATGTTAATAACCCTGACACTACAGTGACTGATGTAAAGGTTGCAGCTAATGGCAATAATGATGGCCTAGCTGAGGTAGCCGTGCCGGTATTGGATGTAATAATTCAGGATAAAGGGCATAAATCCAAAACTATGCGGCGTCACTCTCCTCAACACTGGTACGGGCCATGTAATATATGGCAGACTACCGCCTAGTAATAATGACTAGAGGAAGTAGTAAATACAGTCATGGTGTCTTACTCATAAAAGGTCAACCCAGTACAAGTATTCTATCGAGAATGATGTTGAACCAGTCTAATTTGTGGGAGCTGGACAGCATAGGGATTAATATAAATGAGGAAAGTCCAGATGATTCCTTTACTCAAGAACATACTTGAAGGATGTTAAATTTGGATCGGGACATTACTGGGTGCGACTTCCGTGGAAGCTAAACCGTCCAGAATTATCTACTAATTATAGGATGGTGTATGGACAGTTAACAGGCCCAGCTCTGCGAACTGAGCAAGACACCAAAATTGTTGACTGCTTATAATGATATAATTAATAAACAGTTAAATAATAAATTGTTCTTACTTCAGGCGACGATAAATGCACACCTTAAGTGCACAGGTGGTCCACTGAGCGAAGTAATTGGGTAAATAATCTTATGTGGACAATTTCCGGGTGTGACGTCAACTGAAGAGGAACTAATGAGGATATGTGAAGGGGTTAATGAAATAATACAAGGTGCAAGGATGCCCCTGAGGAAATGGAACAGTAATTAGTCCATTTTGAGGGATCAATAAATAGGGATAGCCCTGGAGTTGAAGTGCCTATATGCAGTAATGTGCTGGGGCTGACTTGGGATACTGAGAGAGACTTGTTATTGTTAAAGTCTCATAATTCCAGTATGCCCAATAAATTAGCCCAGAGAGCATAGGCTTAGTGTCACACCTTACAATAAGAGGGAAATTGTTAATACCAGAAGCATGGAAGCTTGAATGTGCTTTGGATGGAGCCCAACCTGAGGAGTTAACAGGTGGAAAGAATTAATGGGTGATTTTGTAAATACCAATGTTGGAGTTCCCAAGCCAGGTGGCCAAGGAAGATGGGAAAATTGTACTCCACATTATTTAAGTCGTCTAACAACGACCTCCGCCCAGCTGCAGTGTGGAAAATATTTTAATTTTCCGAAGCTATAGTGCCTAATAAGTGTTTAATGTGTTGATTTGGGTCAAAATGTATTTGAAAATGGAATAGAACCAACAGGGTCCCTCTGCGTCTGTGCGGATGTGCGGGGGAATAGGTCGACATGGCATGGAGGCGGCGGGAGTGTTTTGAATGTAGTGAAGAGGCTGTGAAAACATGGGACCAGGAAATTGGCATTCACGGCAGCCTAAGGATTAATATAGGCCTCACTTCATAATAGGAAGTGTCGTAACTGTTCCTGGTGAAGAGTGAGGGAACGTGATTTATGGGGCCACCATAATAAAGTGGAAAATGAGTGAATAATGGTTGGACCGGTGGTGACTGGCGCATCGCCATGGAGTGTCCCGGGGAAAATACCCATGATTTAATCATCATTCATCGGTCTCAGATCTTAATGGAGTGGCCTCCAATGTGTATAATAATTAGGAGACATTAAACCGTATGGTGGGCTAAGAAGTAATCAGTGATAACACCAAGTTAAGAGAATGTGTGAAGTGAAATGAGTCGCCATTCTCAGAGTGAGAATCTGTTTATCTCGTGTTCTGTCTTGAGGATAGAGAAGTTTTTATGGAGTTACGACTTCTAAACCGGGACAAACCAACGAATACCTCGTCCTGCTGGAATAATAACCATGTCGGTGTAACAGGACATCGAAATGAGATGGTGAATGGAGGAAATAAGGAGCATCAGTCACCCACAGTTAAGTAGCCTTTCTAGTTATAGCAGACATACTAGCCAGTTAGGTATGTTGTAATTGGATAGGTTATGGGTGATCCAGCTACATCTATTGACCACCAGAGAATATCTGTTAAGTGGTGGGATTATGTTCAAGTGTTTTTCCTTGATGGATATATCCATGTGTATCCTACCCCCCCCCCTTCATTCAGTTAAACTAATATAATCTATACAGTCCACAATTAATTAATAGCGCCGTACTTGTGGGTGCTATCCAATTGATACTGGTCTCGGATAGATATGGATAAGATTGTGAGGGTCGAGGGTCCACCTGCAGTGACCAGAGGTGGTTAAGTTTTCTCACATGTCTACACAGGGTGACTACGGTAAACAATATAGTTGTTGACTCCCAATGAGATTACTCGTATGCATGTAATGTTGAGGTACATACAGGTAACCACCCCTAGAAAATTTTCCATATCTGTTATCCCTCTAAGTTTTGTCTCTGTTAGTGCTATGATGTCTAGTGATGCATCAATGATGCGTTCTTGCCACTTTTCACTCTTATTTGTTATTCCATCTGCATTGGTGTACCATACCTTTAGCTTCCTTTCCATTACTGTATTTTGGGAGATGGAAGAGGAAGGTGCAGGCTGGGAGGGTGGGAGGCAGGGCACAATATTATGGGAGGCTTCTGTGATTGTGGAATTAGTGCTTAGGGGGGTGGTGGCTATTGAGTGAGGTTCGTTTCTGTTTACTGTGTTTGGTTGATATGTGGTGACAGGGGTTGAGAGGTTTCTGTAAGCATTTGTGTTTGATGTTCCCCCAAAGGCTGAGTTTTCCTGTCTATCATTGCCTGCCCTGTCTCTCTTTCCTTCCACTGGTTCTGTCTTGCTCTCACTTTCAGTTGTTCCCTTTCCTTTCGTGTTCTGTCTCGAGTGAGGAACACTTTTTGATAATCTGGAGAGTCCTTTAACAGTGGTTTCTTTTGTAGTATCCTGTTCTGTACCACATCTGTCTTGAATGTCAATCTGATTGGTCGATTTTTTTTCTCTCGAATACCCCCTCCCCCAGTCTGTGAAAATTTTCTACCTGAGACATGTCCCTCTCTCCTGTTATTACAATGATGTTCTTAACCTCTGTTTTCTCCCAATGCTTTCTTTCATCATAGGTCTGCCCTTCAGCCTCCTGAAGCCCATGAATAATTATTGACCTCTCTCTCTCTCCTCTTCCCATTTCTTTTCCCTCTGTATCTCAGGATCTGATTTAAGCATCTCCTTTGCTGTTTCCCTAATCATCTCCCAGACACCATGATGGCCTGATATTACTGCTGCGAAAGACTGCTTAGATCCATCCCCTCCTTCAGTCCCCTCGCTGCCTGCTGATGTTCCCATTTCAGTCATCTTGCTCCTTTTGGACCTCATCTTTAGATCCTGCTTCAGCACATCTATTTCTTCCTCCAATCTCTGTATCTTTGCCTCAGCTACTACAGCTCATGATCCTCACTTCTTGCTCTCTGCAAATATTTGCTCTAACATGTTATTGCAAAGTTTGTTTAACCTTTTCTCCCATTGTTGTTCCATTTTGTTCTTGAGCCGTTCTACCCATTCTTCCTTTTCCGACCAGCCATCATTGGTTCCCTTGCCTTTACGTCCTCCCTTTTGAGAGCCCATTTTGTTTATATCCCGTTGGGATGTTCTACTGCTTCAGCTTATCGTAAAAATGTGTGTGGTGGGGGAATTTATAAGCTAATGTGTTTTGTTAGGTTAGGTTTATGTGTGTGTGTGTGTGTGTGTGTGTGTTTACCTGGAGTTTACCTGGAGAGAGTTCCGGAGGTCAACGCCCCCGCGGCCCGGTCTGTGATCAGGCCCCCTGGTGGATCAGAGCCTGATCACCCAGGCTGTTACTGTTGGCTGCACGCAAACCAACGTACGAGTCACAGCCCGGCTGGTCAGGAACTGACTTTAGGTGCTTAGGTGTGTGTGTGTGTGTGTGTGTGTGTGTGTGTGTGTGTGTGTGTGTGTGTGTGTGTGTGTGTTTGTGTGTGTTTGTGTGTGTGTTTGTGTGTGTGTGTACTCACCTAATTGTGGTTGCAGGGGGTCGAGACTCAGCGTGTGTGTGTGTGTGTATGTGCGTGCATGTTTGTGTGTGTGAATATGTTTGTACGCTCGTGTGCATGTGTCTGTGTCTTTGCGTGCGCCCTCGTGTTGCCGAATTCCCTTAACCTTTCTTTGTAGGACATTCCCCTTATCTCTGGAACTAGCCTTGTTGCAAACCTTTGCACTTTCTCTAGTTTCTTAACGTGCTTGACTAGGTGTGGGTTCCAAACTGGTGCTGCGTTCTCCAGTATTGGCCTGACGAACACAGTGTACAGTGTCTTGAACGTGTGTGTGTATGTGTGCATATGTGTGTGCTTGTGTGTGTGTTTGCATATGCACTTGTGTACTCATATATGTGAGTGCTTGTGGTCATGTGTGTGTGTGCACTCACCTATTTGTGTGTGTGTGTGTGTGTGTGTGTGTGTGTGTGTGTGTGTGTGTGTGTGTGTGTGTGTGTGTGTGTGTGTGTGTGTGTGTGTGTGTGTGTATGTGTGTGTGTGTGTGTGTGTGTAACTCACCTATTTGTGGTTGCAGGGGCCGAGTCATAGCTCCTGGCTCTGCCTCTTTACTTTGGAAAATTTGATAGGGGGTTACCTGTATGTACCTCAACATTATATGCATACAAGTAATCTCATTGGGAGACAACAGCCATATTGTTTACCGTAGTCACCCTGTGTAGACATGTGAGAAAACTTAACCACCCCTGGTCCCTGCAGGTGGTCTCTTCGACCTCACAATCTTATCCATATCTATCCGAGACCAGTATAAATTGGATAGCACCCACAAGTGCAGCGCTACTATATAATTGTGGACTGTATAGATTATATTAGTTTAACTGAATGAAGGGGATGGGGGGTAGGTTGCAAATGTATATATCCATCAAGGTAAAAACACTTGTATATAATACCACCACTTACCAGATATTCTCTGGTGGTCACTTGATGTAGCTGGATCACCCCTAACCTATCCAATTACAACATACCTAACCTATCAGTCTGCTATAACTAGAAGGGTTACTTAACTGTGGATGACTGATGCTCCTTATTTCCTCCATTCACTATCTCATTTCGATGTCCTACTACACCGACACGGTTCTTATTCCAGCAGGACGAGGTATCCGTTGGTTTGTCCCGGTTTAGAAGTCGGGACTCCATGAAACTTCACTATCCTCGGGACAGGCCGCCGTGAATGCCAATTTCCTGGTCCCATGCTTTCCCAGTCTCTTAACTCCATTCAAAACACTCCCACTCGTGATGCCCCATCTCAACCTCTCCCCTGCCCATCAGCGCAGGCACAGAGATTCCCTGTTGGTTGTAGTCCATTTTCAAATACATTTCCTGACCCACATCAACACATTAAACACCTATTAGGCACTATAGCTTCAGAAATTAAATAATTTCCACACTGCGGCCGGGCGAAAGTCGTTGTTAGACGACTTAAATTGCATCTTCCTCTAGGAGACGATTCCAGCCCGCTCTAGATTGCGCGGCTGTTTTCCTAATGGGTCTTAATACAATTTCTTCTTGCATCACTCGGTCAGTGTCTTCAATATCACTCGTGTCACTTTCCCTTAGATTTCTGTCAGCACTGGATTGAACACCATTTAATTCTAAGGGAATTAATTAATTAATGGTACGTAAACTTTCCTGACCACGACACAACACTTTGACGTTTCTGACAACATCTTGTGCATCTGGGTATAATGTAACTACCTTGCCCAGAGGCCACAATGTTCGATGTTGCTCAGTATCAATTAACACAATGCCACCTGGTTGAATGTTCTGTCGGTTTACTGCCTCTGGCGCACCATAAAAGTGTTCACGAAGTGTAAGAAGATATTCTTTACGCCACACATCGGACCAATGAGTAATTACCTTATTTAACATCTTGAACTTATCACTCAACACGGCCACGTTATTGTAATCCTCATCACTTCTCTCGGGATTATCTCTATAGATAGGTGCAGCTTCTAACCTTCGTCCACATATTGGTTTAGAGGAAGTCAGGATCTCTGAGTCAGGAGTGTCGCTCATGTATGACAAAGGGCGATTGTTTACCCGATTCTCTACCTCCACCAACACTGCACGGAATTCCTCCAAATTAATTCTCTTCCTGTGTAGCACCTTACGAAGACATCTTTTCACTGTACCTATCATTCTTTCGTACAATCCTCCCTGCCAAGGGGCTCTGGGAGTAATAAATCTCCAGACACACCCTCACTGGGTCAACAAAGATTGTACATCATCACTCTTATTTAATTCCATCAAGTGTTGAGCACCCGCTACAAAATTGGTGGCATTATCTGAGATCATCAGTCTTGGACAGGATCTACTAGCTGCAAATTTCCGGAACAGCTGTATGAACTGTTCTGCAGACAAGTCCTGACCCACTTCTAGATGAACAGCCCTAGTAGCTGTACAAGTAAATAGACATACATACAGGGCCAGATTAAGAAGTCTCTGGGCCCTAGGCTATTCAGATTGGCGGGGCCCCTTTGAGTTACGGGTAAGCGAAACGACCCCTTCCAGCTTGGGGGTGGGGGGGTCGGTGTGAGCCTGTTTAAGGTCTAATTAAATACATTCTGGCTATTTAGATTAAATTTAATAGGGAAAGTACATCAAGACAACCAAAACCATTTACCAACAGCCATTATAACTATCTTGTTAAATCATGCATTTTAAAGAGAATAAACTCAAGACAGCATAGTATTACTAGATTAGGCTATTAAAGTAGTGACATCATGTACCTATTATATTCAGCATAACCACTACAGCACTATTATTCCCTTTATAAATCACTGACCATTATTGTTATCATTGCATCATGCATAAGACTATCAAATCATATAAACTCAAGAAAGTAAAGAATTGTTTATATTCACAGGTACTTCTTAAATAAACTTTTTTCTGGATTTCATATTGGCAAAATCATCAATTATATTCTGAAAATCAATATTTCTTGTTAGATCAGACTCAATGGTCAACAAGGCTAGGTTACACAATTTGTCTTGGCTCATTGTTGAACGGAGCTGGTTTTTCACTCTTTTCAAAACAGAAAATGAACGTTCTCCTTCACAGTTAGTAGCTGGAAGTGTTAAGTCAAGGCGATACACTATGTCAGCACAGGACAAAGTGCTTTTAAAACCTACAAACGGAAGTCAGTTTGCATTTTTAGGTTTTTCCTTATAGTATTTTTACCAAAAATGCTTCTTTATTGGTCCATGCATCTTTACTGGTCAAGTAACCCTATCAGGTACCTGGAGTTTACCTGGAGTTTACCTGGAGAGAGTTCCGGGGGTCAACGCCTCCGCGGCCCGGTCTGTGACCAGGCCTCCTGGTGGATCAGAGCCTGATCAACCAGGCTGTTACTGCTGGCTGCACGCAAACCAACGTACGAGCCACAGCCCGGCTGATCAGGAACCGACTTTAGGTGCTTGTCCAGTGCCAGCTTGAAGACTGCCAGGGGTCTGTTGGTAATCCCCCTTATGTATGCTGGGAGGCAGTTGAACAGTCTCGGGCCCCTGACACTTATTGTATGGTCTCTTAACGTGCTAGTGACACCCCTGCTTTTCATTGCCTCCCTTAACATTTAGAGGCGAAAACAAACATTTATCCATACACATCAATGTCTATCAACAACACTTCAGTTAATTTGTCACAGTACAAGTCTAGATAACGTGTAATTACTACAGAAAATTGGAGAGGAATCTCCCATACTCACCCATTAGCGGGAAAACACAGCTGTTCTGATGTAAACAAAGGCGTGTTGAGTGTTGCCATCTATGGTTAGGTTTATTCATTTTTATTTTATTTTATTTCATTATTTATTTTTGCTTTGATTAATTTTTAAAAATAAATTTTACTCTCCAAACACTTGAACTTTTTAGGTAGGGACCCCTTTGCACTTGCACCATGTGCGCAGTCTTTTTTATTTTATTTATTTATTTATTTCCAATTTGTGCACACATACAGAGGTACAAAAAAAAATACAGATAAGAGCAGTATGCCAAAGCCACTTATACTATGCATAGCATTACGGGCTGGCTTAAAATTAACTTAAGATTAACTAAGCAATGATTATTATTATTATTATAATCAAAAAGAAGCGCTAAGCAATGATGAAATCAGTGATAAAACATTAATGTAAACAGATAACTATAAAGCACAAGTGAGTATTACAAAGACAGGTCATATGGTTGCATTCAGTTAGGTAGTGATTCTGTTAGGTAGTGTATTTAAAAAATAATAAAGTTAGATTGGGTTTTAGGTTTAACATTTATGTGATATAATTGTGAGAAACATTTAAGATATACAATTTATAATGTTCAGTTATTCAGTATTTATTTGGTTTTGGGTGAGTAAGTAATCTTTGAGAAGAGACTTGAATTTATAAACAGGTAGTGTTTCTTTTATATTTACAGGTAATGAATTCCAGATTTTAGGGCCTTTTATGTGCATTGAGTTTTTGCATAGTGTGAGATGGACACGAGGAACATCAAAGAGTGATCTGTGCCTTGTGTTATGGTCATGTGTTCTGTTGAGGTTGGCAAGGAGATGTTTGAGGGGAGGGTTAATATCAGAGTTAAGTGTTCTATGTATGTAATAGGTGCAGTAATAAGTATGGATGTTTTGTATGGTGAGTAGGTTTAGTGTATTGAATATTGGTGGAGTGTGCTGCCTGTAGTGAGAATTTGTTATCATTCTAACTGCGGCCTTTTGTTGGGTAATTAGTGGTCTGAGATGGTTAATTGTTGTTGAGCCCCATGCACAAATTCCATAGGTGAGATAGGGGTAAATAAGAGAGTGATATAGGGCCAGGAGGGCTGACTGTGGAACATAGTACCGTATCTTCGATAGTATGCCTACAGTCTTGGAAATTTTCTTAGAAATTTGATGTATATGTGTATGAAATTTGAGTCTATTATCAAGGTGGATTCCTAAGAATTTTCCCTCTGTTAGTTTTGTGATAGGTGATCCATTTATCATTATGTTAAGAGGGACATCTGTAGCTCTGTTACCAAACTGAATGAAGTAGGTTTTGTCAA
Organism: Cherax quadricarinatus; assembly: GCF_038502225.1. Taxonomy (NCBI): domain Eukaryota; kingdom Metazoa; phylum Arthropoda; class Malacostraca; order Decapoda; family Parastacidae; genus Cherax; species Cherax quadricarinatus. The sequence continues at coordinate 7,252,744 of NC_091327.1, forward strand.
TGTTTAGTGTAAGTTTGTTAGTCCTCATCCAGGTATATATTTTCTGTAATTCGGTATTTACAGTATTGGCTAGCGTGACTGGGCTCGGGTGAGAGAAGACGTATGTAGTGTCATCTGTAAATAGTGTGGGTTTGAGTAATTGCGAAGCATTTGGAAGGTCATTTATGTATAGGAGAAAGAGAAGAGGGCCAAGGACACTTCCCTGTGGGACACCAACTGTAATTGGTTGTGCAGAAGAGTTTGCCCCATTTGCGTACACATATTGGCTTCTGTTACTGAGGTAAGACTTGAGGTAGTTGAGGGAGTGCCCTCTTATACCATAGTGTGACAATTTTACGTGGAGCAAGTCATGGTCAACTGTATCAAAAGCTTTACGTAAGTCAATGAAGATCCCCAGTGGGACTTCTTTTTTCTCTATTGCAGTGTATATATGTTCTAGCATGTGTATAATAGCATCATTAGTATTTTTATTAGGCCTGAATCCAAATTGGCAGGGGTTGAGTATGTTTTGGGAGATAAGGTAGGAGTAGATTCGTTTATGAATTAATTTTTCGAAGATTTCTGAGAGAGGGTGTAAGTTGGATATTGGCCTATAGTTATTCAACTCTGTTTGGTCTCCTCCTTTGTGGATCGGGGTGACCCTTGCTATTTTGAGTACTGTAGGGAAGGTGGAGGATTCAATGGATTTGTTAAAGAGTGTTGCAATGATTGGTGATAGCACTTGTGACACTTTTTTGTATATAAGGGGTGGTAAGGTATTTAAATCTCCTGCCTTGTTTTTTAGTGCGTTGATAATAAGGGAGACTTCGTATGGGTTAGTCGGAGCTAGGAACAGTGTGTTCGGGTAGTTGCCGGTGAGGTAGTCATTTGGTGGGGTATCTGAGCTTGGGATTTTATTGGCAAGGTTTTGTCCTATAGTGGAGAAGAAATCATTGAGTCTGTTTGCTGTTTCTGTTGGTGGGAGTTGGGGTTCATCTGTTTTTGCTAATTTTATTTCGCTATTTCGTGATATCTTTTTTGTTCCCAGAATTTCTGATAGGGTTTTCCAGGTCTTTTTTATATCACCTCATAAGTTGGATAATCTGTTCTCATAATACATTTTTTTTGCCCTTCTTATCAGGCTGGTTAGGATTGACGAGTAACGTTTTGTTTGGTCTCTGGTTATGTGACCCATTCTGTACTGTTTTTCATATTGGTGTTTTGTATTTATGGATTTGAGAATGCTGGGTGTTAGCCAGGGACTGTTCAGTCTCTTTGCTGTCATCTGTTTAGTTTTTTAGGGCAGTGCTTGTTATAGAGGTATTGGGTTTTTTTTAGAAAATTATTAATACATTCGTCAATATCTGTATGGGTTTCTAGCTCAGTGTGCCAATCAATGTTTGCTATTGCTGTTGTGAAGTTATTAATGGCTGCCTCATTGTGAAGTCTGAAGGTGACTTTAGTAGTGTCTTGGGGTAGTTTACCAAGAGTTGTTATGAGGAAAGTAGGGTAGTGGTCTGTGGTATTATCTGTAATTATGCCTGATTTTAAAGGGGATATGGTGTTGGTCCAGATGTGGTCAAGTAGGGAAACACTAGTCTCTGTAACTCTTGTAGGTTTTGTTACTGTTGGTAGTAACATACAGTTACTCATTGTGTTTGTGAATTCAGTAACGTGTGGGTCCTGGTCTTGCAGGAGATTTATATTGAAGTCACCTGAGAGTAGTAAGTGATCTTTGTTCATGCGTGCATCAGTTATCATACTTCCTAGATTTTGACTAAATTGGCTAATGTTTGACTGTGGAACTCTGTAGATGTTTATCAATGTGAGAGGTTATTGTAGGTACTTTGATTTGAATTTAGCTATTATATATTCCCCATGTTCATCCCTTGTGCAAGTATTAGTGATACATTCTAGTTGGTCTGAGTAGTATATGGCTGTGCCACCCCCTTGTTGATCTGGCCTACAGTTGTGTATGGCTGTGTAACCAGGAATGGCATAGACATCTGTACTATCAGGCTTTAGCCAGGTTTCAGTTAGTGTAATGATGGACATATTGGCATGTAAGGAATTTAGTAATGCTATGAGGTCATCGTAATGCTTGCTTAAAGATCTGATATTGTAGTTAAATATAGTTATGTTGTTGTTGGCACTGAGAAGTGCCTTTGATTGTTCTGCAGTGTAGTTTACCTGGAGTTTACCTGGAGAGAGTTCCGGGGGTCAACGCCCCCGCGGCCCGGTCTGAGACCAGGTCTCCTGGTGGATCAGAGCCTGATCAACCAGGCTGTTGCTGCTGGCTGCACGCAAACCAACATACGAGCCACAGTTACTGTTTGATTCATTTAAGTCATTAAATAAGAGGTTGGTATCAGGATCAATGCTTGTAATCATAAGATTTGTAGTGAATCTATAGTTTGAATTAAGTATAAAACAAAGTAAATAGTCTTAAGCTAAAAAATAGCCCCTGAACCCCTTGGACTGCGGGGCCCCCAAATGCACGGGGCCCTAGGGAAATGCCTAGTTTGCCTATGCGGTAATTCGGCCCTGCATACATACACCTTCAAAGGAGCACCATCTGAAGTACCTGTTAAAATGATTGGCCCACTATAGTCCACTCCGGTCATATCAAATGGTTTTACCAACTGCACACGTTCCTTGGGCAATGGTGGAGGACCTGGGTACATGTAGGTTCTGGCATCCACCCGACAACATATTACACACGACTTGATAACCCTTTTTACACTTTGCCGTCCTTGTGGAATCCAGAAGGTTTCCTGAATACAGTTTAAGATATCCTGTACCCCACCATGCATCACGTTATTATGGGCATTAAAGACAATCAAGGTTGTCAGGTGATGAGTTTTGGGCAGCAAGATAAGGGTGCTTAGCATATTCCCCCAGTTCAGCATTTTGTAACCTGCCTCTGCACCTAATTACATCATCCTCTAAATACAGGCCCAGCTTTTCTATTATTGAGCCTTTCACAGTTTTTCCTTCCATCATTAATTTAATCTCATCCCTGTAGGTTTCTTCTTGTACCCTCTGTAGCCAGTATTTCAGAAGATGGGGAAAATTATATGAGATATTCATCTTACTTATAAATTTAAACACTAACTTTGTCACATTAATCAGCTTGGGTAAGGAAGAATACCTATTCATATCAATGGCTAAGGAGGGACTACTGACTGGAGCGGTGTTCACCGTAATTTCGACAGGAGCAATATGTGCCTTTTGCACCGGCCAGTTAATTTTGTCCACCAGCCAACTTGGCCCTTTAAACCACGATAAAGCACTCACAAATTTTTCACAAGTCAAGCCTCGAGACAAGAAGTCAGCCGGATTCTCGTCACCAGGGATGTGATTAAAGGTTAACATATGCTGACCCAAACTGCTACATTTCTCCTGCATTTGATTGATTTCAGCGACTCTGTTTTGTACGTACACAATCTTACTGTTACCATTACGAATCCATTGTAAGGATACCTCATTATCAGACCAAATTACGGTGTCGCTGATATTTATCTCTCGCAATTTATTTCTTATATAATTGGCTAAATTGACACCTACATAAATGGCTGTTAATTCCAACTGAGGTAAGGTACGTGATTTGATTGGAGCCACCTTAGCCTTAGACATAACAAGAGAAATGGCACTATTACATTGAAGGTAAGCGACTGCTCCATATGCCAATTACGAAGCATCGCAAAAAATGTGGAGTACATTTTCTCCATCTTGACTGGCCACATTACGTGGGAACTCCAACATTGGTAATTTTACATATTCACCTATTAGTTCTTCCCACCTTTCAACAAATTCCTCAGGTAGGGTTTCATCCCAAGCACACTTAAACTTCCATGCTTTTGTATCAACAATTCTCCTCTTATTGTAAGTGGTGACACTAAGCCTAGTGGATCGAAGCATTTTGAAACTTCCGCAAGTAAGACTCTCTTGGTTAATTTATTGGGCATGCTGTAGTTATTAGATTTTAACGATAAGAAGTCTCTCTCTATGTCCCAAGTCAGTCCCAGCATATTACTACATTTAGACACTTCAACTCCAGGGTTGTCTTTATTTATTTGAGCCCTTAAACTGGACGAATTACTGTTCCATTTCCTCAGGGGCATATTTGCACCTTGCATTATTTCATTAACCTCTTCATATATGCTCATTAGTTCCTCTTCAATAGATGTCACCCCCAGGAAATTGCCCACATAAAATTGTTTACCCATTACTCCACTCAGTGGACCACCCGTACGCTTAAGGTGTGCATTTATCATTGCCTGGAGTAGGAACGGACTGGAGGTAGCACCAAACAATACACTCCTGAAGCGAAAAGTCTTCAGGGGACTAAGTGGGTCACTAGGATTCTCGGGCCATAAGAACCTTGTGCAATCCTGGTCAGCCTCTTGCAGACCCACTCTCAGGAAAGCTTTACATATGTCAGCCGTAAAGGCATAATTCTTAACCTTGAAGTTTAATAATATGTCTCCCAGTTTTTCCGTCAACGACGGACCTGTCATCAAACAGTCATTCAAACTAGGTACATTTTTGTTACTCCTGGCACTACAGTTAAACACAATCCTCAGAGGAGTGGTCTTAGAATCCTTCTTCACTCCGTGATGTGGCAAATAGTGACCATAAATCTGGGCTTGCTCGGGAGGTACCTCCTATATGAATTTATTATTTAACTGCTCATTAATTATATCATCGTAAGCAGTCAACAGTTCTGGTGTCTTGCTCAGTTCATGGTTCTGAGCCTTTAATTGTCCATACGCCATCCGGTAATTAGTTGGTAAGTCTGGATGGTTCAGCTTCCACGGGAGTCTCACCCAGTATTGTCCAGATTCAAATTTAACATTTTTCTGGTATTGTTCTTAAGTAAAGGAATCATCTGGACTTTCTTCATTTACATTGATCCCTATGCTGTCCAATTCCCATAATTTATACACAGGTTCAACTTCATCCTCTATTGAAGTATATTTATACTGGGGTGATATTTCATGAGTAAGGCACACCGTAACTATATTTATGGCTTCCTCCAGTCATTCATTATCAGTACGAGGAAGCCTGACATACATCACGTGACCTCCTGCGGTCCTTAGAAGGGTGACTCCGCATTTCTTTGGCATACCCTTTACAAAGGTGGCATAATAGTCACTACCTATCAAAATATCTATTGGCCCCACAGAATCATTATTTACACCAGAAGGTGCCAAATTTACCTTACTTGACTCCATGACGAGGCCTCAATAAGGAAGTTCACAACTGATCTAGAGATTGTTGACTGGCCTACAGAATTCTCCAAGGCCAATGGTATTGATGACTGGACAGACATTTTTCTTAACAAATTACTTAGACTATACAACAAACATTGTCCTATAAAAACGAAACAGATCACAAACAAACGGCTTGGTTGCCCATGGTTAACCAGCACCATTCTGAAATCCATTGACAAGAAACACCAATATGAAAAGCAATATAGACAGGGCTTAATACACAAAGATATTCTTAAACACTATTCATCAGTTCTCACCAAAGTAATAAAGAAAGCGAAACAACTATACTACTCCAGTAGATTCACAGACACTAGAGGAGATATAAAAAGGACCTGGAAAACACTCTCTCAGATTCTAGGGACCCACAAACTGAAAAAACCAAGAATATTGTCCTAACTAAACCTAATGAAACACCACTACATCCCACTGACACAGCTAACAAGATAAACGACTTCTTCTCAACCATAGGATCTAATCTCGCCAATAAAATCCCACATACTAATGCCCATGCCGGGGACTACCTAGATGGGAATTTCCCAAATTCCTTCTATCTTGCACCAACTGAGCCCTCGGAAGTCACCGAAATTATAAAGTCACTTAAAAACAACTCAGGGAATCTGTCTAATGTCCCACCATTACTGTACAAGTGAGCGGCCCATATCCTTTTGCATGCTATTTCATTACTTTTTAACAAGTCACTAGAAACTAGCACCTTCCCGAAACTACTCAAGATGGCAAGGGTTACACCAATACATAAAGGTGGTGACCCTACAGACTTAAACAACTATAGGCCAATATCAAACTTACCATTGCTATCCAAAATCTTTGAGAAACTCGTGCACAGGAGACTATATTCATTTATAACAGCAGAAAACATACTCAACCCCTGCCAATTTGGATTTAGGAAAAATAAAAGCACTAATGATGCAATCATAAAAATGCTAGATCTGCTTTACACAGCATTGGAAAATAAGGAATATCCACTAGGAATTTTTATTGACCTAAGAAAAGCTTTTGACACAGTAGACCATGACATCCTACTCCCCAAACTTGACCATTACGGTATAAGAGGCCATGCGCTTGCTTATTTCAAATCTTACCTTACTAATAGGTATCAGTATGTTACCATTAAAGACACAGCATCAACAACACGGCCACTTGATACTGGAGTTCTGCATGGAAGTGTCCTTGGTCCCCTGCTCTTCCTCATATACATCAATGATCTTCCAAACGTATCCCAACACCTGAAACCCATTCTCTTTGCTGACAACACGACTTATGTCATCTCTCACCCTAATCTTGCCACCCTCAACACCATTGTTAACGAGGAGCTGATCAAAATATCGACTTGGATGACAGCCAATAAACTTACGCTTAACACTGACAAAACCTACTATATTATGTTTGGTAGCAGAGCAGGAGATGCACAAATTAACATTAAGATCGACAACACTCTAATTACCAGACATAATGAGGGCAAATTCCTAGGCCTATACCTTGACAACAACCTGAATTTCAGCACCCATATCCAACACATAACCAAAAAAGTATCCAAAACAGTTGGGATCCTCTCCAAGATTCAATACTACGTGCCACAAAATGCCCTTCTCACACTATACCACTCACTTATTTATCCATTTATTTATTTATTTATTTATTTATTTAGAAATTTAAGCATACATACATACCTCACCTATGCTATTTGTGCTTGGGGATCAACTGCAGCAACACACCTAAAGCCAATAATAACCCAACAAAAAGCTGCAGTAAGAATAATCACTAAATCCCATCCCTGGCAACACCCCCCCCCACTCTTCATAGATCTAAACTTACTCCCTGTTCAGTACATCCACACTTACTACTGTGCAATCTACATCTACAGGACCTTAAACTCCAATATCAACCTTGACCTAAAACGCTTTTTTGATAGTTGTGACAGAACCCACAGGCATAACACCAGACACAAACATCTCTACGACATTCCCCATGTCCGACTAAACCTTTACAAAAATTCAATGTATGCCAAAGGCCCTAAAATCTGGAACACCCTACCTGAGAACTCTAGAACTGCAGACACATTCATCACCTTCAAAACTACCATTAGAAAACATCTTATCTCCCTGATAAACCCCATCAACTAACTACACGAATACCACCTGGTGGTTCACACTTACACTCACTCACCCATTTGACCATAAACAGAAATATTAATCTCAATCTTAAAATAATGAATCCTATGATACTCCAATACTGAAACTATGTACTGTACCAAAACAATAGCATTCACATTGCTAAACTCACAAACTAGTATTTAGTCACTTAGCCATAATACCAACTTACCTCACAATTTGTAATATTTTAAAATAAAGAATTAAACTAAGTCTGCCCGAAATGCCTAGCCATGCTAGGCGTTCTAGTGGTACACTCTGTAATCATTATTTAACTACATGTAAACCACACAACAACCAAATTCTGTAAATTCAACATTGTAATCTTTATAGAGAATAAACTTTGAATTTGAATTGAATTTGAATTTGAATTTGAATTTCAGTAGCGTTACCAAACCCTATTGTAGATATTTTCTCTGGGAGCCTATCCACAATTACGGCATTAATACGTTTTCTCTCATTGCCCAGCCTGACAGTTGCATAAACAGTGTCGTATGACTGGGCCTTCTTATTCGAGAGAAAGCCAGGTAACTTGAGTATAGCAGGACCTCCCATTTGTACCTTCATCCCATTAAGGCAATTACGTTTTATGAAGGTACGTTGTGATCCCTGATCCAGTAATGCTGTTACAGTTTTGGATTTATGCCGTTTATCATTAATCACGACATCCAACACAGGTAAAGCTACCTCAGCTAGGCCATCATTACCGACATTAGCTGCAATCTCTATGTTGGCTACTGTTGTGTCCGGGTTATTATTACTATCAGTACTATTGTTACCATCATTAAAATTAGATCCGCCCTTACACATTGCTATGTGGTGCCTTCCCTTGTTACACTGATAACAATGGTTCAAGTTAGCACGGCAGTCCCTTACATTATGATTTCCTAGACACCTGATACATCTAGCAAGCTCTTCCAATTTTTCCACTTTAACATCCCATGAATTATAGGCATTACAGTTCTTAGAGAAATGATTACCGTTGCAGAAGATACAATCTCTCCTTTCTTTGCCTGACCTCTTATCAACTGGGCTACCCTTATTGTGGTACTTACTCCTCTTGCTTTGATGTGAAGAACCACTATTGGTAATAAATGGTATAAAATACCGACACAATGGAAATATAAACACAAATGCAGTATAATGTGATCCTTTATTGACAACGTTTCACCCACACAGTGGGCTTTCTCAAGTCACACACGGATCTACCTGGGGTTGGAAGGTACGAGAGTATTTATAGTCAGAATGTTGAGGTCAGGTGAAGAATGCTGCATCTGATGATCTACCGGGTGGGGTTATAGAGTCTTGGGTAGCTTGGCAGGGGTATTGGACAAGTTGTAGACCTTCTGCAGTGTACTATGTTCTTATGTGGGATAGCGATGAAGAAGTTTCTTGGCGAGTGGTTCAGCTATGTTATAGAAGCCATTGTTCTGGTTGAAATTGTTGGTTATAGAGATAAGCGATGATTCCAGGATTCTTCTGTATTGAGTGTTGTCTTCTGTGGCTATAAGTATTGAGTTTCTGTAGTTAATTAAATGGTTGTGTGAATTGCGATGCTGTACACAGGCATTCCTTGTATCGTCAGTCCTGCTTGCGTATTGGTGTTCTGAAATGCGTGTTTGGAGGTCTCTTGATGTTTCGCCCACATATAATTTGTTGCAGTCATTACAAGGGATTATGTATACCCCTGCAGAGGATGGAGGCTTGTCCTGTCTACTACTGGTGATGTCCTTGATGGTCGTGGTTGTGGAGGTAGATACTTGGAATGATGTTTTGGCAAAGATGTTGGAAACATGTTTGGCAATGGAGTTGTTGGGGAGGACTATGTATCTCTTCTCGGCAGTGTCTTCTCTGGGTGTGTTGAAGATGTTTAATGCCCGCCGTCTGCAGTCTCTGATGAAGTGACTAGGATAGTGGAGTTTGGAAAATACTTGTTCAATTATAGTGCATTCTTCCTCAAGGAACTCATTGCTGCAGATTCTGAGTGCACGTAGGAAGAAGCCTATAATCACACCACGTTTGGTTTTGGTGTCGTGGTGAGAGTAGAAGTGGAGAAGATCGTTTTGGTTGGTGGGTTTTCGATAGACTTTAAAACGAAGTTCGTGGTCAGCTTTGCAGAGCAGAACATCAAGGAAAGGAAGAGTGTTGTCGACTTCTTCTTCAAGTGTGAACTGGATTGAAGGCTCGACCTGGTTGAGCTTGTCTTGGAGAGCTTGAACGTTGAAGCGTTTAGGAGTTATGAGGAGAATGTCGTCAACATAACGGAGCCAGGTGACAGACGAAGGAATAATGGTGGAGAAACGTTCGGCTTCTAGATGTTCCATGTATAAGTCCATGCAGAAGGTCTACAACTTGTCCAATACCCCTGCCAAGCTACCCAAGACTCTATAACCCCACCCGGTGGATCATCAGATGCAGCATTCTTCACCTGACCTCAACATTCTGACTATAAATACTCTCGTACCTTCCAACCCCAGGTAGATCCGTGTGTGACTTGAGAAAGCCCACTGTGTGGGTGAAACGTTGTCAATAAAGGATCACATTATACTGCATTTGTGTTTATATTTCCAAGAACCACTATTACTGGCCCCTGTCACTTGATATGTGCCTACGTAACCCCTTTTAGTAGGTGAATTATGATTATTGATATTGGGATAAATTTTCCTTTTGTAGAACTTGACAGGTGCACTGGGGTCTGTAGACGTGGTATTCCTAAAGGTAATGGGTTGGCTGGTCTGCAGTTGGACAATTAGCTCCTGCAGGCCCACTCTTATTTCTTCCAACCCGAAGTAACCCTTGTGATATCTGTTAGATAGCCACTCTACTGTCTTGTGGTTCAATTTATTCTGAATCAAGGCACTCAACAACCACTCTGCTCCCTCCAGATCATATTTATTACTCAAGGTCTTAAGAGTGCTTTCTAGTTTGATCCTAAATTGCTGTAAGCTGTTGCGGTTGTGATCTGGAGTCTTCAAACTAGCCAAAATAGCTACTAGATCCAGCCTACTTTGCTCCAAGTTACCATAAGTGACCTCCAACAAGTCAACTGCCTCATTATAGGAGTCATCTACATTTGGGAATGCTTGTATGAGAACATGCGCATCTCCCCTTACTTGTCCCTTTAAATAGCATAATTTGGTAACACTTGCAAGATCACTCCTATCATATACGACTTCTTTAAAGATAGACCAAAACTCCTCCCAGTTTTCTCCCGGATTAAACACAGGCATGCATAATTCTGGGAGTTTTGGTAGACACCTCTGATTTTCCTTACTAGGTTGACCATCAACATTGTTTACACCTTTAACTTCTCCAAAGCCTTAGTTTTGCAGGACACGATGTTGTCCTCCACTTCATAATATTGATCCAGCAGCCGCTCCCTTTCAGCATCATCTGCACAATTCACCAGTAGATCTCTCTCACAGTCCTTGTACCACAATTTATATGATTCATATCTATTTTCTAAGGCATCTAGGTGTAACTTTAATTCATCAGGGTTCACCGTTTCTTGTCCCATTAACTCCATACACTTGTTGTATGATTTAGTAACATGACCCTTCCGAGCTTGTAGTGATGCATGAGATAAATATTAGCGACACTGTAATTTGGTCTGATAATGAGGTATCCTGTTAGTGATCATGTCGGAGGATCTCACCTTCAAGGACCATAACATTGTATCAATCGCATCTGCTAGAAAAATGACAGGATGGATAATGAGAACCTTCAAAACTAGGGAGGCCAAGCCCATGATGACACTCTTCAGGTCACTTGTTCTATCTAGGTTGGAATATTGCTGCACACTAACAGCACCTTTCAAGGCAGGTGAAATTGCTGACCTAGAAAATGTACAGAGAACCTTCACGGCGCGCATAACAGAGATAAAACACCTCAATTACTGGGAGCGCTTAAGGTTCCTGAACCTGTATTCCCTGGAATGCAGGCGGGAGAGATACATGATTATATACACCTGGAAAATCCTAGAGGGACTAGTACCGAACTTGCACACGAAAATCACTCACTACGAAAGCAAAAGACTTGGCAGACGATGCACCATCCCCCCAATGAAAAGCAGGGGTGTCACTAGCACGTTAAGAGACCATACAATAAGTGTCAGGGGCCCGAGACTGTTCAACTGCCTCCCAGCACACATAAGGGGGATTACCAACAGACCCCTGGCAGTCTTCAAGCTGGCACTGGACAAGCACCTAAAGTCAGTTCCTGATCAGCCGGGCTGTGGCTCGTACGTTGGTTTGCGTGCAGCCAGCAGCAACAGCCTGGTTGATCAGGCGCTGATCCACCAGGAGGCCTGGTCACAGACCGGGCCGCGGGGGCGTTGACCCCCGAAACTCTCTCCAGGTTCTCCAGGTAAATTTTTCATAAATGTAGGCAAAAGGGGGGGGGGGTTCCTGTACATGACACATTAATCTCCAGTCAAATTGGTGAGTGATATTAAGATATTTTCCTTATGTTATGTAAATATGTTTATATATAATGATTTTTTAATTTTAATATACAGTCCACAAATTTATATATTTACCAGCATTCTTGGTGTATGTATATTTCATTTATAATTAATAGGTCCAGAGCAACTTGTGGATATGACAGTGGTAGGTATCGAAGGGGGACATTTTTTTCGACCTAGGTGTCCCAAATTCCTACTTGTCTAACTGATAAATAATAATTATCTTTGTTCATTTACTGTTGTGTACATAATGATACATTCAGATAAATGCAATTTTCCACAGCCCTTGTACCCAACAACAGTAAGAAGATACATGACCGTCACAGCCCTTGTACCCAACAACAATAAGTACATACATGACCGTCACAGCCCTTGTACCCAACAACAATAAGAACATATATGACCATCACAGCCCTTGTACCCAACAACAATAAGAACATACATGACGGTCACAGCCCTTGTACCCAACAACAATAAGAACATACATGACCGTCACAGCCCTTGTACCCAACAACAGTAAGAACATACATGACCGTCACAGCCCTTGTACCCAACAACAATAAGAACATACATGACCGTCACAGCCCTTGTACCCAACAACAATAAGAACATACATGACCGTCACAGCCCTTGTACCCATCAACATTAAGAACATACATGACCGTCACAGCCCTTGTACCCAGCAACAGTAAGAACATACATGACCGTCACAGCCTTTGTACCCAACAACAATAAGAACATACATGACCATCACAGCCCTTGTACCCAACAACAATAAGAACATACATGACCGTCACAGCCCTTGTACCCAACAACAATAAGAACATACATGACCGTCACAGCCCTTGTACCCAACAACAATAAGAACATACATGACCGTCACAGCCCTTGTACCCAACAACAATAAGAACATACATGACCGTCACAGCCCTTGTACCCAACAACAGTAAGAACATACATGACCGTCACAGCCCTTGTACCCAACAATAACAAGACACTGAAGGTGTCTACAGTCTGAGAATCATCATGTTTTCTGCTGCCAAGCACCGCAGTTTCTTAGCAACAGCCGCAAATAAAAGATTAGTAACTTTTTTCTGTGGCAGTGTTGGAGAGTGCTTGAGGGTGAACAATAAACCCAAGTTACACTCATCTTCACTCTCAGTACTAAACTGTAGCTGGGTACATAACTCGTGTAATGTTCTTCACCCAGGTAGATATTATAGTAGTCATCAGTTACACTGGTATAGTTTTAGTACTAGACAAGACTTTAGACAATATTGCAGTGTTGAGACGTCGTCTAGTACCCTGGACACTAGTGTTGAAGTGAAGGAGAAAAGAAACCTGCCCCCGGGCCCGGGACTACACTATTTTATTGCAAATAATAATCATTTTGAGAAGGGAACAAGGAACTTTTCTAAAAGAGAGTTAGAGATGGTTTCTCACCCATATGTAGATGTTACTGATATTAATGGTAATGGTCGCAAGGTATACTTTGATGTGTATGGTTGCCAGATGAACGTGAGTGATGCCGAGCTGGCTTGGTCTATTCTTAATAAACATGGCTATGTCCTGACCAATAAGAGAGAGAACGCTGACGTAGTGTTGGTTGTCACCTGCTCTATCCGGGAAGGAGCCGAACAGAAAGTTTATAATAAGCTTGACTATCTTCAAGGCTTGAAAAACAAGCGCTCGTTAAACAAGAAATTTGTACCAATGAAGATTGGAGTGTTGGGATGTATGGCTGAGAGACTTAAGAAGAAACTTGTAGAACAAGAGAGAAGCATAGATGTGGTCGCTGGTCCTGACAGTTATAGGGATCTCCCAAGGCTCCTGGCGCTTGCTGATGGAGGTTAGTTGCTAATCGCATACTCTATAACTCATGCAGGTTTGATGCACTTTATGAATGTACGAGTTGACTATCACTAATCTGGCATCATCAGGACCTGTAGGGTGCCGGATTAGTGATTTTACTTGATTACACAGTGGTTGGGTTAGAATACACTTAACCCAACGAGGATATTTACACATCGGCTATTTTGCTCACTTTATGCCCTATTTTTGGCCCATTCCATTGTTCCAGCCTACCAAACTCATAGCTATTTCGCTAGTATTCTTTCTATTCTGTTGACTGAGTACAAGAAACTGCCCATTTACTTATTTCAACTACCCAATAAAGTGATCAGAAATCGGTAATTTGGCCAATTTCAAACAAATTTCAAGAGATGGCAATTTCAAAATAGGGTCCAAAATAAACAATGCAGACATTCCTGGCACTAAATAACATTTTCTCTGCTTTCTCAGGCCACTCTTATATTATGCTTGCTTTCCATTTTGAATTTTTTATTCACACAACAGATCCCTGGCTGTATTCAAGATGGCACTGGACAGGCACCTAAAGTCAGTACCTGACCAGCCAGGCTGTGGTTCGCATGTCAGTTTGGGTGTGGCCAGTAGTAACAGCTGGTTGATCGGACTCTGGTCCACCATGAGGCCAGGTCTCAGACCAAGCTGCGGGGTTGATGACCCCCGAAACCCTCTCCAGGTATACACAAAAAATACTGTTATGCAGACTACTGCATTATTGTTATTATTATTATTTTTATTATCACACTGGCCGATTCCCACCAAGGCAGGGTGGCCCGAAAAAGAAAAACTTTCACCATCATTCACTCCATCACTGTCTTGCCAGAAGGGTGCTTTACACTACAGTTTTTAAACTGCAACATTTATACAGTTATTGTTATAACTGTATAAATAATGTCAGCCCATTCATGACTGCACATTATACTGCCAGTTGAGGTATTGGACAGTGACGTCATTTGTTTACTCTTGAACATTGGCAAAAATTGAACGTTTCCGTTACTTTGAGCTCAATTTCAAGGTACTTTCTGTCATAAAACCAATCAAAATCATATCTATTTCTGTAATATAGCTTCCATTCTATTAATTGAGACCAAAAAAAGAGGCTATAACCATAAAACTCTTACATAAATACACCACAGTCGTTGTTTTACACCAAAAACAAGGTCACAGTTTTTCTCATGCATTGCATGTTGCAGGATTCTTTTTTATATAGTGCACGCTTACCACACAGACCTATTCTCATATGTAGGTGCAAATTTACCGGTCACAGCTTACCTGAGTGAGCTGAGCTCATGGCAACCAACAGTGGCTTCAAAGCTGCCTTATCTTTTATGGACAATGTATGGTGTATGTGCTTTAAACAACGAGAAGCATTTTTTTTATTCATTGGAACCATGGCTAGGTCTAAAAGTGAGCAGGTTATAACAATAATTGGAGAAAAAAAATTGTGATGATTTATGCAGCAATTAGCACCACCAAACAGTAGCAGCAGGTTGGTGTGGTAACCCTAGAAATTTAGAATTATACTAGCTGAAATTAGCACCAGATTACTGATTTCTGGATTAGTGATGGCCGACATGTACTCAGTTTTCATAAATATTTGTACTTCAGTACTATGCAACATGTTTAATTTCTTCTTCCCATTTTAATGTAAACTATCTTATTGTGTGCACAAAATTTTCATGTAAAATTGTCACAAAACATGAATAATGTGCCATAGCCCTTGCCTGAATACTACCAGCATAGGTCTCCCTTGCTTCATGTGGAGTCCATATTACATGATATTCTTTTTCTATAGGGTACTTAGTATGTGTGATTTACAGTCATTATGCAGTCGGCATTGTTTGCAAAGTGCACTGAAGGTACTCATTGTGTGTAATTAAGTTTTTAATTAGTTTATTATCTTTATTATGCACCACATATCCATGTTGTAGACAGTAGTCAAAATATTACAGACACAATGGGTCCAGGGACTGTGTCCCTGGGTTTTGATAGCTAAACAAATTACAGTGGTAATGAACTATTTACATGCTTGTAACTGGTTACAATTGTAATTATTTTTTTTATGGAAACATGAATTAAGTCACAAAAATATTAGTGTAGCCTATATATGGTTCTGAATTATTTGTATTACCTTATATTTTAGCAAGGTATGGTTGAATTTAAACAGGTTTAAGTGGTTATGAGTTATTTACAGTAGGCAAAGTCAGGGTACTTTTCCAGAATGATTGGATAAAATACCTAAGTTTTCCTGATCATTTCTGAGTGAGTTGTTTCTGAATTCATTAATTTTATTGCATTACAGCACATAATGCAAGGTGTGACAATTGTCCATTTGGCAAAGTTTACTTTTTGTGTGTATATCACCTGGTGATGCCAATGCAATCTCCCAGAGATACAGTAGGGCCCTACTTATATGGCAAGTTGGGTTCCAGGCTACTGCCATAAAGTGGAATGCCCTTTTTTTCCATTTATAAATGTATACACAGTGGAACCCCGAGTTTTGAACGTATCGATTATAAAACTCTGAGTTTCGAATCAATTTTGTCCTGATTATTGAACGTGCCCTGTCTTTTGAACCGCCAGGTACCGGACCTGTCCATCAACCCACTCTGTCTGCATCCTGCGCACGTGTCGCCAGTCTGGCTTTGTTGATGCTTGAGTGAACACTAACCTGCATGCTCATTTAACCCCTTGACTGTCGCAACCCCAAATTCAGAGGCGTCTCCTGGTGTCACAAAAATTTAAAAAAAAAGAAAAATTATTTTTTCTTATGAAATGGTAGAGAATTTTTTCCCAATGGTAATGACACCAAAAGTATGATATTTGATGTAAAATTTATGGAATTATGCTCTCGCAAAGTAGCAACCTCAGCGATATTAACGAATAGGCGATTTTCTCCACTTTGAGCCCTATTTTTGGCTAATTCCATTGTTCCAGTTGGCCAAGCTCATAACTATTTCTTTAGAACTCCATTTGTTCTATTGATTGAGTACAAGAAACCTCCCATTTACCGATTTCAACTATCCAATAAAGTGGTCAGAAATTGGCAATTTGGCCAATTTCATGAAAATTAAAAAATATGCCAGTTTCAAAATAGGGTCCAGAATGAACAATGCAGATATTCCTGGCTCAAAAATAACATTTTCTTTGTTCATCAGTCATGTCTCCAGGCCCCTCTGATATTACTCTTGCATTCTATTTTGAATTTTTATTCAAACTGTGTCTTTAATGAAATGTCAGCTTTTCTAAGGAAGGTAGAGAAAGTTTCAGGACCTGCAGCACCAGTACCTTCGTCCATCTCCTGCACTCAAAGTTAAGTAAACAGTGACTTACCTAGCATTTCCTAATATTTTGTGACATTATTTAACTGTCCTGCACCAATACAGTTACAGTTACTGAAGCCATACTTCAGTAAATTGTTCAGTGTCATCAGTGCACATTTTGCCACTTATCCACAGCTTCTTAAATTTTGTACATTTATTTTGCACTCCTTCATTTTAAATTCCAGTATTTTATTCAGCATCTTTGCACCTCAGTTATTGATTTAAATTGTTCAGTGTTAACCATTTATACAATTTACCTCTCACATACAGTTTTCATGTAATTCCTGTGTGCTGTTATTTTGTTAGTTGCACCTACAAGTTAAGTAAGTAAGTAAATTTATTCAGGTGGTTAACGCTCTCGCTTCACACGGTGAGGGCCTGGGTTCGATTCCCAGCCAGAGTAGAAACATTGGACGTGTTTCTTTCCACCTGTTGTCTATGTTCCCCATCAGCAAAATGGGTACCTGGGTGTTAGTCGACTGGTGTGGGTCGCATCCCGGGACACTGACCTAAGGAGGCCTGGTCACAGACCTGGCCGCGGGGGCGTTGACCCCCGGAACTCTCTCCAGATAAACAAACAAAAAATAGAAGATTGACTGTTGTGCAGACTACTGCAATATTGTAATAATTGTATAAATAATGTCAACCCATTCTGCATATTAGAATGGCTAGTTGGACATTTATTGGGCAATGACATCATTTGTTTACTTTTAAACATTGGCAAAAATCAAACATTTTCCCTACTTTGAGCTCCATTTCAAGGTTCCTTTCATAGTAAAACTAATCAAAATCACTTCTATTTCTATAATATGTTTTCCATTCTATCAAATGAGACCATGAAAACGAGAATACAACAATACATACAGTGGAACTTCAAAAATCGAACTTAATCCGTTCCAGGAGCTAGTTCTAATTTCGAAAAGTCTGAAATTCGAATCAATATTTCCTACAAGAAATAATGGAAGGGATTAATTGTTTTTTTATTATTATTATCACACTGGCCGATTCCCACCAAGGCAGGGTGGCCCGAAAAAGAAAAACTTTCACCATCATTCACTCCATCTGGCAAGACAGTGATGGAGTGAATGATGGTGAGAGTTTTTCTTTTTCGGGCCACCCTGCCTTGGTGGGAATCGGCCAGTGTGATAATAATAATAAAAAAACAATTAATCCGTTCCAGAAACCCAAAAATATTCACACAAAAAATACATTTTATAGAGATTAATTACAGTTTTACATACATATAAAATAATACATACATATAATATAAAATATAAAATAACATTTTTACTTACCTTTATTGAAGATTGGTGATGGCATCTGGAAGATAGGGAGGAGGAGAGAGGGAGTTGGGGTTAGTGTTTGGAAGGAGAATCCCCCTCCATGAGGACTTCAGGTAAAGCCCTCTTTGGGGTTACTTCCCTTCTCTGTCTTTTAATGCCACTAGGACCAGCTTGAGAGTCACTGGACCCGTCTCACAAAATAACTGTCCTTAGTCCTCTGTTTCTGGCACCTCTTTAACATTTCCCTAAAATGGGACATGGTTCTGTCACTGAACTTGTTGCAAGGATGGCTTATTTCAGCTTGCTCAGGGTGGTACTTCTGCACAAACATTTGGACATCATTCCACTTGGCACAAATCTCCTTAATCTTTGAAGAAGGCACCTCATCTACTCCCTCTTCCTCCTCCTCTGAAGCAAGTTCCTCAGCTGTGGTCTGATACTGCTCCAGATGAAGCTCTTCAGTGGTTAGCTCTTCCCTGTGGTCCTCCACCAACTCTTCCACATCCTCACCACTCACCTCCAACCCCAGGGTGTTCCCCAATGCCACAATGGAGTCCACAACAGGAAGAGGGTGAGCTGGGTCAGGGTCAGGGTCAGCCTCAAACCCTTCAAAATCCCTCTTTTGGACACAATCTGGCCACAATTGTCTCCAAGCAGAGTTCAGAGTCCTGGAAGTCACTCCCTCCCAAGCCTTACCTATAAGGCTTATGGAGTTGTAGATGCTGAAGTGATTCCTCCAGAACTCTCTTAGGGTCAACTTAGTGTCTGTGGTCACTTCAAAGCACTTTTCAAATACTGCTTTTGTGTAGAGTTTTTTGAAGTTAGAAATGACCTGCTGGTCCATGGGCTGGAGGAGAGGAGTGGTGTTAGGAGGCAAGAACTTCACTTTTATAAAACTGAAGTCCTTAGACAAGAGGTCTAATAAGTTTGGAGGATGAGCAGGCGCATTGTCCATTAACAGGAGGCACTTGAGTGGCAATTTCTTTTCCTGGAGGTATTTTTTCACACTGGGGCCAAACACTTCACTGACCCACTCTTTGAAAATTTGTCTTGTGACCCATGCCTTATGATTAGCTTTCCACAAGACACATAACATGTTCTTAAAGACATTGTTTTTCTTAAACACTGTGATTTTCTGAATGATACACAAGTAAAGGCTTCACTTTAAAATCACCACTAGCATTTGCACAGAACAAAAGAGTAAGCCTGTCTTTCATAGGCTTGTGTTCTGGCAGTGCCTTTTCCTCCTGTGTAATGAAGGTCCTTTTTGGCATTTTCTTCCAAAACAAGCCTGTTTCGTCACAAACACTTGTTCAGGTTTGAATTCTTCACTGTCTATGTACCCCTTAAGCTCCTGTACAAACTTCTCATCTGCCCGTTTGTCTGAACTGGCTGCCTCACCATGTCTTACAACATTGTGTATGCCACTACGCCTCTTAAATCTCTCAAACCAGCCTCTGCTGGCCTTAAATTCACTATCAGCACTGGTTCCAGGAGTTTTCTTTACCAGATCGGCATGCAACTTCCTTGCCTTTTCGCAAATAATCGTCTCTGAAACACTATCACCTGCAATCTCTTTATCCTTGATCCACACTAGCAACAACTTCTCAACCTCTTCAACTATTTGTGGTCTTTTTTTGGTTAGCATATTAACACCTTTCACAACATCAGCTTCCTTGATTTGTTCTTTCTTTGCCAGGATAGAACCGATGGTCGACTTGTTTTTCCCATACTTCCTGGCAAGCTCAACAAGTCTCACACCACTCTCATACTTCTGTATTATTTCCTTCTTCACATCTATGGTGTTTCTCACTTTCTTTACCACAGGGGTACTACTAGCAAGTTTCTTTGGGCCCATGGCAGCTTATTTCACAGTCCCCCAACCACTAAACACAACGAAATAACCATAAAATGTGTGAATGAGAGTGCAGGTTAGTGTTCACTCAAGCATAAACAAAGCTAGACTGCTCACGGTGCCTGCGTGGGGACGTGGACAGAGCGGGCCAGCAGACAGGTCCTGTACCCGGCGGTCCGAAATTTGAAACGCGTTCGATTTTTGGTACACAGTTTGTCCGAAAAGTGGTCTTATTTTCGAAGCGTTCGATATTTGGTACATTCGATTTTCAAGGTTCCACTGTACTCTACGAAAATAGACCACAAAGTTGGCATTTTAATTAAAAAAACAGAGTTTTTTTTTTCTCATGTACTGCGTGCTGCAGTATTTTTTTATATGGTGCACACTGACCACACACACCCATTCTCTCACATGTGGGCCTACCAGCTTTCTCCTGCTTGATTTGAAGCCGCTAGAATTTATGAGTATATGTTTGTCAAATACGGTGGCTCGTAAGATGTATATATATGACCGAAACAGTCAAAGGGTTAAATATTTCACAATTAATTCATTATGTTTGGTGCTTGTTTATTAACCTTTTGACTGTTTCGGTCGTATATATACGTCTTACGATCCACCGTGGAAACTTCCAACCCATTTTCGGTGCTACCTGACGAATGCGGGTTGTCTACTGGAAACGTCACAATGAGTACCATGGAAGCATTGGCAAATGTGAGTGAGACATCCCTAGAAACCCCAAATAAGACCATCGAGAACGTCACGACAAATTCCACAAGTGAAGGTAAGAACATTGTTTTAGTTGGAGAGAGTTTATGGATAGTGCCTTTTGTCTTAGGGACAGGAAGAGGAGGCAGAGGGCGTGTTTTCCTGGTGCTGGGATGGGGGATATTGTTAGCCATCTGGACGACATCATGAAAGGTAATGGGAGCAATCCTATTATCTGCCTCATTGTGGGAGGCAACGATGTTGGCAGACGTAGGAGTAAGGACCTGATTAGTAGGTATAGGTCAGCAATAGAAATGATTAGGAAAAGGGGTGGGAACCCTGTCATATGTGGTATTTTGCCAAGGAGAGGAGTTGGAAACGAATGGTTGTCCAGGGCAATTGGAGTCAATTATTGGCTGGACAAATACTGTAAGGAAAATGCAGTAACATTCATTGACAACTGGGACCTCTTCTATGGCAGAAATGACATGTGTGCCAGGGATGGGATTCACTTATCTAGGTCTGGGGTAGGGGCACTGGCAACTGCAGAGGAAGGGGCTGTTAGGGCTTTAACACCCCTCCTTCAGAGTGCAGGCACTGTACTTCCCATCTCCAGGACTCAAGTCCGGCCTGCCGGTTTCCCTGAATCCCTTCATAAATGTTACTCTGCTCACACTCCAACAGCACGTCAAGTATTAAAAACCATTTGTCTCCATTCACTCCTATCAAACACATGCTCACGCATGCCTGCTGGAAGTCCAAGCCCCTCGCACACAAAACCTCCTTTACTCCCTCCCTCCAACCTTTCCTAGGTCGACCTCTACCCCGCCTTCCTTCCACTACAGACTGATACACTCTTGAAGTCATTCTGTTTCGCTCCATTCTCTCTACATGTCCGAACCACCTCAACCACCCTCTCCTCAGCCCTCTGGACAACAGTTTTGGTAATCCCGCACCTCCTCCTAACTTCCAAACTACAAATTCTCTGCATTATATTCACACCACACATTGCCCTCAGACATGACATCTCCACTGCCTCCAGCCTTCTCCTCGCTGCAACATTCATCACCCATGCTTCACACCCATATAAGAGCGTTGGTAAAACTATACTCTCATACATTCCCCTCTTTGCCTCCAAGGACAAAGTTCTTTGTCTCCACAGACTCCTAAGTGCACTGCTCACCCTTTTCCCCTCATCAATTCTATGATTCACCTCATCTTTCATAGACCCATCCGCTGACACGTCCACTCCCAAATATCTGAATACATTCACCTCCTCCATCCTCTCTCCCTCCAATCTGATATCCAATCTTTCATCACCTAATCTTTTTGTTATCCTCATAACCTTACTCTTTCCTGTATTCACTTTTAATTTTCTTCTTTTGCATACCCTACCAAATTCATCCACCAACCTCTGTAACTTCTCTTCAGAATCTCCAAGAGCACAGTGTCATCAGCAAAGAGCAACTGTGACAACTCCCTCTTTATGTGTGATTCTTTATCTTTTAACTCCACGCCTCTTGCCAAGACCCTCGCATTTACTTCTCTTACAACCCCATCTATAAATATATTAAACAACCACGGTGACATCACACATCCTTGTCTAAGGCCTACTTTTCCTGGGAAATAATCTCCCTCTTTCCTACATACTCTAACTTGAGCCTCGCTATCCTCGTAAAAACTCTTCACTGCTTTCAGTAACCTACCTCCTACACCATACACCTGCGACATCTGCCACATTGCCCCCCTATCCACCCTGTCATACGCCTTTTCCAAATCCATAAATGCCACAAAAACCTCTTTAGCCTTATCTGAATACTGTTCACTTATATGTTTCACTGTAAACACCTGGTCCACACACCCCCTACCTTTCCTAAAGCCTCCTTGTTCATCTGCTATCCTATTCTCCGTCTTACTCTTAATTCTTTCAATAATAACTCTACCATACACTTTACCACGTATACTCAACAGACTTATCCCTCTATAATTTTTGCACTCTCTTTTGTCCCCTTTGCCTTTATACAAAGGAACTATGCATGCTCTCTGCCAATCCCTAGGTACCTTACCTTCTTCCATACATTTATTAAATAATTGCAGCAACCACTCCAAAACTATATCCCCACCTGCTTTTAACATTTCTATCTTTATCCCATCAATCCCAGCTGCCTTACCCCCTTTCATTTTACCTACTGCCTCACGAACTTCCCCCACACTCACAACTGGCTCTTCCTCACTCCTACAAGATGTTATTCCTCCTTGCCCTATACACGAAATCACAGCTTCCCTATCTTCAACAGCATTTAACAATTCCTCAAAATATTCCCTCCATCTTCCCAATACCTCTAACTCTCCATTTAATAACACTCCTCTCCTATTTTTAACTGACAAATCCATTTGTTGTCTAGGCTTCCTTAACTTGTTAATCTCACTCCAAAACTTTTTCTTATTTTCAACAAAATTTGTTGATAACATCTCACCCACTCTCTCATTTGCTCTCTTTTTACATTGCTTCACCACTCTCATAACCTCTCTCTTTTTCTCCATATACTCTTCCCTCCTTGCATCACTTCTATTTTGTAAAAACTTCTCAAAAGCATTCACATTGCTAAACTCACAAATTATGATGTAGTCACTTAGCCTTAATACCATAATCTGTAAGGATTTAATGTTAAGAATTAATCTAAGTCTGCTTGAAATGCCTAGCCAGGCTAGGTGTCCTAGTGGCCCCCTCTGTAATTAGTATTTTATAACATGTAAACCACACAATACCCAAAACTTGTAAACCCCACATTGTAACCCTTATAGAGAATAAATTTGAATTGAATTGAATTGAATTCATTGCCCACTCCCCTTCTAGGCAATATGATAGGGATCCCTCCCTTAGACCTAAGTACTATGGCTGACCTGTACTTATCCAGTAGCTCCTGTCTCCTGCCCTTCCCAATGTCATTTCCACCAGCACTAAGACAGATAATGGGCTTGTTCCCATTACCTGACATAATATTATCCAACCTTCTGACTATGTCACTAACACCAGCTCCTGGGAGGCACACTCTCTGACTTTTCTAGCTCTGTTACAAAAAGCATGGTCCATATATCTTACCTGAGAGTCTCCCACAATCAGAATATTCTTACCTTGATTAGTAGGGGAGTCAGAGGTACCTTTAATCTCACTAACCACTGATGTACACTCGTCTTGGAAAGCAGAGAATCGATTTCCTACCTTCACATCTTTATTAACCCTCCTTATCTTCCTTCTTCCTGAACTGTGAACCATTTGCCACTTAAAGTGGCTGCCACTCTCACTGGTGGTAAGCATTTCCTCCTTACTAGCACCAACTGTGTGCTAAAATTTCTAAATAAATAAATAAATAAACTATCTCACACTCACTCCCAAACACATCTAGGTGAAGCTTCAGCCTCCTGTTTTCCTCCTGAAGAAGTAGAACCTCCTTCTTCAACATTTTAAGCTGAGATTCTAAAACATTGCAACAAGCCATTGTACCATATGGTACCATTGCACCATATAGTACATTGTACCATATGGTACCATTGCACCCTGTATTACAGTGTACCATATGGTACCATTGCACCCTATGGTACCAATGTACCATATGGTACTATATGGTACTGTTGTACTCAACACAACCACACTAGTATTTTCATCATTATTTTGTTTACAATAAATTGTAAACAAGTTTTGTAAGCTTTATAATGATAAGCAAATTAGTACAGTTATTGTATTGAATACAATGAGTGTACATTTATGCATTATACATTATATTGGTCTCACAGGCCACAAAAGTTACTGGAAAAAATATTAGAAAGGAAAAGAAAAAATAGCAAAAACCTTAAATAAAATAATGAGACTTTACGGAAGTCGCAGATGTTGCCGCCACCAGGTCATTGAGGGTCAACTTCACGCCTCTATATTTCAGTAACTACCGATCAAAAATTTTTTAAAAATTCTTGGTCCCTGGTGCACCCTTTGAGATTTAGCCTCTGGACCCTGAAAGGGTTAACCCTTTGACTGTCGCGGTCGTATATGTATGTCATGGGAGATACCGTGTTTGATGTATCTATAAGCATAAATTCTAGCGGCTTCAAATCAAGCGGGAGAGGGCTGGTAGGCCTACACAAGAGAGAATGGGTCTCAGTGGTCGGTGTGTACCCTGTGAAAAAAATCTGGGACTCAGCGGTGCATTGTGGGAACACCATCTTGGTAGTCCATTTTCACCATGCCTCGCGGTAAGAAGTTCCTCACTCCTCGGCGGATTGGAGGTCTTTTGTTCCCAAGTGATAGCTCAAACAGTGATGATAGTGTCAGTGAAAGTGAATTCCCTGGTTTTGAAGCGGGTGTGACCGAGAAAATTACCCAGGATAACATAATTAGTGATGAAAACCCAGATGACCCACAACCTTCCACCTCTGGTGCTGGGCCGGCTCGTTCATGTTCACCTGTACCAGGACGAAAGAGGAAACTATTTGCCCGTGTACAAGACTCAGATGTGAGCAGTGCAAGTGATAGTGATTTCAAGGTTATTGAAAGCAGTTCTAGTTGTGACAATGAGGGTGAATATTCCCCTGTGAAGCGGCAGTATATACGACGTCGCATGTGGTCTGGTAGTGTGCCATATGCTCTTCCAAGAGGAAGGAGTACATCTTGGAGCACATCCCGTGGCCCTACACCACGTCCTGATAGTGAAGATGATGATATTGTTACGATGGGTATAAATGATGTGAGTGAGGCAGCAGGTGGTGGTGGTGATAGTGATGGTGGCATAAGTCATGTGACACCAGCAGCGGGCCACGCTACTACCCGCGCTGCTGACTCTGCACAACTACAACCAGCCTCACCCGACCCCACACTCCCACAACCACAACCTGCACAACCACAACCACATTACAATATCCAGAACGCACCAGCTGACCGCATCTGGGATTGGCAGCAAGATGACGAGTTTGTTCCCAATCCCCATGACTTTGATGGAGGACAAAGTGGAATACAGCCATCATGTACACTTGGGAACAATCCCACTGAACTGGAATGCTTTCAGTTGTTCTTCGATGAACCCCTGATGGACATTATTGTCAGGGAAAACAATACATACTATGAATACACCATGGCAAACACTATTCTGTCACCAAGATCACGCCTACACCAGTGGAAGGATACAACTGTGGCAGAGATGTATCTGTTCTTTGCCACAATAATGCTTATGCCACATGTGTATAAGCATAGTGTCAACACATACTGGGCGACAGACCGCCTGATTTCAACCCCTGCTTTCAGTGACATTATACCAGTGAATAGATTTGTGTTACTGTTACATATGTTACACTTTTCAGACAAAACCAGGCCTGACAGAAGCGACAGGTTATATAAGATCAGATGTGTGTTTATGTACCTGAAACAAAAGTGCTGTATGTATTTTTATCCCTTCAGGAAGCTTGTTATTGACGAGTCTTTGATTTTGTTCAAAGGAAGACTCTCATTCAGGCAGTATATACCAAGCAAGAGGAAACACTTTGGTATAAAGTTATTTGTTCTGTGTGATTGCAAAACTGGTCTGGTTTTGGATATAATTGTGTACACTGGCGGTAAAACAATGGAAGATACCAGGAAGTTACTGGGTATCTCTGGTGATGTGGTTAGAACAATGATGGAGCCATATCTTGGTAAGGGGCATATTTTATATACTGACAACTGGTACACAAGCCCTATACTCAGTGATTTCTTGCGAGTGAACATGACAGA
Organism: Cherax quadricarinatus; assembly: GCF_038502225.1. NCBI lineage: Eukaryota > Metazoa > Arthropoda > Malacostraca > Decapoda > Parastacidae > Cherax > Cherax quadricarinatus. The sequence goes on from NC_091327.1 coordinate 7,279,419, forward strand.
TGTGTGTGGCACAGTGCGTAGAAATCGTAAACATATGCCTAGGTTCGATGCTGGCAGTCGTAGAGGTGAAGTGCAGGTGTTTGCTGCCAATGACATCATGGCATTTCGGTGGCATGACAAACGTGATGTCACCGACACGAAATGGTAGACACTGGCAAGCAGAATAGAGAGACCAATGAACCCATTGTAAAACCTGCAGCTGTGATGGATTACAACCTCAACATGCGCTTAATGGACAAATGTGACATGCAGATTGGGTTTGCTGACTGTGTTCGCAAGAGTTATAAGTGGTACATAAAACTGTTTTTCCATCTTCTTGACATTTCCATGCTGAATGCTTATAATATGTATAAGTTGAAGACCAAGAAGAAACCCAAATATGGTGAATTTTGTTTGTCAGTCATCAGACAAATAATATTCAAGTACCAAGAAACAACACCTGCAATAAACTAGAGCCCACGAAATTATCAACACATGTCCTCTCGTCTGAGGCCTGGTGATCACTACCCCATACCACTGCCTGCTACTACTGCCAAGAAAAATGCTTAGAAGAGGTGTTTTGTCTGTGGACATACCACAAAACGCCCACAAAAACACAGAGACACTCGTTTTATGTGTGAGGAGTGTAAGACACCATTGTGCTTATACCCATGTTTCAAAGAATTCCACAAGCTGCAGCACTTCTAGAAAAGTGTCCAGTGATTGTACATATGTATATATATTATAAAACAATCGTAATAAACATTTGTTTACATTGTTTGTGTAAACAAGTTTTAGCAACATTATAATGATACGAGTGTTTTTTGCTATTGTGTTACATTCAACGAGTGTATATTTGAACATTGCACAATAATTTGGTCTCACAGGCCACAAAAGTTATGTGAAAAAATAAAATAGTGAAAAAAACAAGAAACCATCGAATACAAGTAAATCAAAGTTTACCGGGTGAGCGGCAGTCGCCGCTGTTGCCGCTCACAGATCAATTTCAGCAAACTTCAGGACTCTATATCTCAGTAAGTACTGATGGGAAAATTTTTTTGGGGGGACTAAAACAATCAGAAAAATAATCTTAGCATTTTCATAAGAAAAAATAATTTTTTTTTTTTGAATATTTTGCGACACCAGGAGACACTTCAGGATTGGGCCTTTCGACAGTCAAAGGGTTAAAAAGTACAGTACACTCATTACTTACCATAAAATATTGGCAGTCTTAATGTACGGGGAGAGGTGAGTAAACGATATAAAAAGAATAAATGAGAGAGAGAATGAGTAAATGAGAGGAGACGCAGAGGATGTAAACAGACTTAATGCGTCTGGTTATTGCTGATATGCGTTCATCTACACCTCTCATATTAATGTTAATTTATTCTACTGTGAGGTATATTTATCATGTTTATATGTTATGTAGCATGTTTATTATATAATTTTGAAAAAAATATCATAGATGGATTAATGAAATGTTTATATTAACATTATATATGACATTTAACCCTTTGACTGTTTCAGGCCCCTCTCTCAAACTGTTATTCTGTCGCCAAATATTCGAAAAAAAAAATTATTTTTTCTTTTGAAAATGTTAAGATTATTTTTCTGAGTGTTTTAGTCCAAAAAAAATTTTTTTGCCATCAGTACTTACCGAGATATAGAGCCGTGAAGTTTGCAGAAAATGAGCCACATATGGCAACAGCGGCGACTGCCGCTCACCCGGTAAACTTTAGTTTACTTGTATTTGAAGTTTTTTTTGTTTTTTTCACTATTTTATTTTTTCACATAACTTATGTGGCCTATGAGACCAAAGTAAGGTGCAATGTACATATATACACTCGTTGTATACAACACAATAAGCACACAAACATAATTATCAATATATTGTTTACAAAACTTGTTTACAAAAACAAACAATACAAAAAATTGTTTATTACTATTGTTCTATAATATATATACCAATATACAGTCACCGAACATATTCCTAGAAGTTCTGCAGCTTGTGGAACTCTGTGAAACATGGTATCATACACAGTGGTGTTTTACACTCTCACACATAACACCAGTGTGTGTGCATTTTTGTGGACTTTTTTTTTTATGTGCAAAGACAAAACACCTCGTCTGAGCAGCTTTCTGCAAAGTATTAGCAGGCAGTTGTGTTATGTAGTTATCATCATCCTCATCATCCTCATCCTCATCCTCCTCATCCTCCTCCTCCTCCTCCTCCTCCTCCTCCTCCTCCTCCTCCTCCTCCTCCTCCTCCTCCTCCTCCTCCTCCTCCTCCTCCTCCTCCTCCTCCTCCTCCTCCTCCTCCTCCCTCCTCCTCCTCCTCCTCCTCCTCCTCCTCCTCCTCCTCCTCCTCCTCCTCCTCCTCCTCCTCCTCCTCCTCCTCCTCCTCCTCCTCCTCCTCCTCCTCCTCCTCCTCCTCCTCCTCCTCCTCCTCCTCCTCCTCCTCCTCCTCCTCCTCCTCCTCCTCCTCCTCCTCCTCCTCCTCCTCCTCCTCCTCCTCCTCCTCCTCCTCCCTCCTCCTCCTCCCCTCCTCCTCCTCCTCCTCCTCCTCCTCCTCCTCCTCCTCCTCCTCCTCCTCCTCCTCCTCCTCCTCCTCCTCCTCCTCCTCCTCCTCCTCCTCCTCCTCCTCCTCCTCCTCCTCCCTCCTCCTCCTCCTCCTCCTCCTCCTCCTCCTCCTCCTCCTCCTCCTCCTCCTGTGTGCCAGTGTGTGGCTTATAATTGTTTTGAGTCAGGAGTGGGCAGCTGTCAAAGTGACATATTGTCTCATTACTCACTCCTCCTCCTGCCTGTCAAAACAATGGGGTCGGATGCTGCTTCCCCTCCATTCTATCTAATTATCTTTCTCCCTCATTCTATATCTTTTAATCTGTCTCTCTTTCTATCTGTCTGTCTATCTCTGTCTCACAGGTACACATAAATACAAGTATACATAGTGTAAATTACCTAGGATAACCCCAAAAATCCAGACAAAGTGCTACACTCTGCTTGAAGATGTGAGTAAACGTGATGACACAGTTTTGTGGCTCTCTCTGAGACAGAGCTAGATGGACAGACAGGGAGCTTGGCAGACAGACAAATAGACAGAAATGTTTGTGTACCAGCAACAACAAAGGGAGGGCGATGGTCATCTAATATTTCCTTATCAGCTCCACCCTCGTTTACGCTCATCAAAGTCAGCTCTTATCAGATGTTATCTCCCCTTATCTTGTCACTGTCATGGAGTGGACTTTTTTTTTTCTTGCTTCAAGGGAAAAATATTATTACATCATCATCATCATCATCATCATCTTCTTCATCTTCTTCATCTTCTTCATCTTCATCTTCATCTTCATCTTCTTCTTCTTCTTCTTCTTCTTCTTCTTCTTCTTCTTCTTCCTCTTCCTCTTCCTCTTCCTCTTCCTCCTCCTCCTCCTCCTCCTCCTCCTCCTCCTCTTCCTCCTCGTCCTCCTCTTCCTCCTCTTCCTCTTCCTCTTCCTCCTCTTCCTCCTCTTCCTCTTCCTCCTCTTCCTCCTCTTCCTCTTCCTCCTCCTTCTCTTCCTCCTCCTCTTCCTCCTCCTCCTCTTCCTCCTCCTCCTCTTCCTCCTCCTCCTCTTCCTCCTCCTGCTCTTCTCCTCTTCCTCCTCCTCTTCTCCCTCTTCCTCCTCCTCTCTCCCCTCCTCCTCCTCCTCTCCTCTCTCCTCTCTCCTCTTCTTCTTCCTCTTCTTCTCTCTTCTTCTTCTCTTCTTCCTTCTTCTTCTTCCTTCTTCTCTTCTTCTTCTTCTTCTTCTTCTTCTTCCTTCTTCTTCCTCCTCCTCCTCCTCCTCCTCTCCCTCCTCCTCCCCTCCTCCTCCTCCCTCCTCCTCCTCCTCCTCCTGCCCTCCTCCCCTCCTCCTCTCCTCCTCCTCCCCTCCTCCCCTCCCTCCTCCTCCTCCTCCTCCTCCTCCTCCTCCCCTCCTCCTCCTCCCTCCCCTCCTCCTCCTCCTCCTCCTCCTCCTCCTCCTCCTCCTCCTCCCCTCCTCCTCCTCCTCCTCCCTCCTCCTCCTCATCTTCTCCCTCCTCCTCCTCATCTTCCTCCTCCTCTTCCTCCCCTCCTCCTCCTCCATTGCTTTTGGTCTCAAACTCCTCCAAATCATGAAATTGATCTTCACTGACACTTCCATCTGTGTTAGAGCATCACTTGGGAAGAGAAGAGTCCCAGATTTGCTGGGGAATCACATATTTCTTACTGCTAGACATGCTGAAAAAGGACAACTGAAATGGCATTCCCACAATGCACCACTGGCTCTCCGATTTTTTTTATATGGTGCACACTGACCATGGAGACCCATTCTCTCACATGTGGGCCTACCAGCTTTCTCCTGCTTGATTTGAAGCTGCTAGAATTTATGCGTATAAATACGTCAGAAACATTGGCTCGTAAGACGTATTTATACGTCGGAAACAGTCAAAGGGTTAACATGTCTCAGAGTGATTATTATTGTGTATTATTATTATTAATATGGCATCTTCAAGACTAATAAGACACTCGTAGTGATTTTAATGTGTACCTGCAAGCCAATACAGTAAGTTAATTTATGTACAGGTACACACAAATGTAATTATCAGAGTACAGTGGACCCCTGAATATCATAAGCATCAGATTTTGCTAATTTCACTAATTGTAACTTTTTTCATCAAAATATTGCCTCGTGGACTGTAATTTGACTTGCTAATAGTTGTTCATCCTGAACACGTACAAGCGGCCTGAGCGGCCCCACACACCATTCACAGTCAGTGTGCCATTGTTTATCAGCGAGTGAGCAACATCCCACGCGTTCATGCAATACATTTCATAATCCATTCTTTTTAGTGCTTGCAACTGCTAAATAAGCCACCATGGGCCCAAAGAAAGCTAGTGCCAGCCCTTTGGTAAAGAAGGTGACAAACACGATAGAATTAAAAAAAAAGATTGTAGAGAAATACGAAAGTGGTGGTGGTAGTGATAATGGTAGAGGGTGATAGTGATGGTGGTAGAGGGTGGTAGTGGTTGTGATGGCGGTAGAGGGTGGTAGTGGTTGTGATGGTGGTAGAGGGTGATAATGATAGTGGTAGAGGGTGGTAGTGGTTGTGATGGTGGTAGAGGGTGTTAGTGATGGTGGTAGTGGTTGTGATGGTGGTAGGGGTTATGATGGTGGTAGAGGGTGGTAGTGGTTGTGATGGTGGTAGAGGGTGGTGGTGGTTGTGATGGTGGTAGAGGGTGGTAGTGATGGTGGTAGTGGTTGTAATGGTGGTAGAGGGTGGTTGTGATGGTGGTAGAGGGTGATAGTGATGGTGGTAGAGGGTGATAGTGATGGTGGTAGAGGGTGGTAGTGATGGTCGTAGAGGTAGGTGGCGTGATGATGGCAGAGGGTGGTAGTGATGGTAGGTATAAGGTGGTAGTGTGATGGTGGCAGAGGGTAAGGTGGCTGGTGGAGGGTAGAGGTGGTGTGGTTGTAGGCTGGTAGGTGGCAGGCTGGGTAGTGGCTGTAATTGATGGTAGAGGGTGGAGGATGGTGGTAGAGGGGTGACTGTGATGGTGGTAGAGGGTCCAGGGTGGCAGTGATGGTGGTAGAGGCTGGTAATGTGGTTGTGATGGTGGTAGAGGGTGATAGTGATGGTGGTAGAGGGTGGCAGTGATGGTGGTAGAGGGTGGTAGTGTTTGGAGGGTGGTAGAGGGTGGCATGTGGGCTGAGGGGGTAGTGATGGTGGTAGAGGGTGGCAGTGATGGTGGTAGAGGGTGGTAGTGGTGTGATGGTAGAGATGGTAGAGGGTGGTATGGTGTGATGGTAGAGGGTGGTAGGTGGCTGGTGTGGTTGTGATGGTGGTAGAGGGTGGTAGTGATGGTGGTTGAGGGTGGTAGTGATGGTGGTTGAGGGTGGTAGTGGTTGTGATGGTGGTAGTAATGGAGATTTGTGCAGTGTGGAGTAGGATGGAAAGATTTGTGGAGGAACATCACCCTGACAAAGCTGTTGCAAGCCGTGTCAGCAACATGTATAATGACAATGTCTTGTCCCATTTTAGGGAAATTTTAAAGAGATGTTAGAAACAGAGCTCTCTGGACATATATTTAGTGCCACAGATGTGCAGTGACTCTCAAGCTGGTCCTAGTGGCATTAAAAAGCAAAGAAGGGAAGTAACCCTGGAAAAGGACTTGGTACCTGAAGTCTTTATGGAAGAGAATCCACCTTCCAAACAGTAATTTCTTCATCCTCTCCCCTCCTCCTGTCTTCCATACACCAAGAAGAATCTTCAATGAAGGTAAGTGTCATGTTATTATTGTTTTATTCTTCATGTCATTGTTTTCTGTGTATGTACAGTGTACATCTATATTTCATGTAAAACAATTATTTTGTTTTAATATTTTTATGTGCCTGGAATGGATTAATTGGATTTACATTATTTCTTATGGGGAAAATGGTTTCGCAAATCGTCAATTTTGCCATTAGTAGCACTCTCTGGAACGAATTAATTACGAAAAACCAGGGCCCACTGTATATATAAAACATGAAATAACTTTAAAACACTTGAAATTTTGGAAAGTTTCCAGACATAATGGAGAGATGCAGTGCTCACGGACCTCACAGAGAATGTAAACAAACTGGTTAGGGCGCGGTGACTGTACATATTAGAAAGTCAGGTGGAGGGAGCTGTATAGTGAGTTTTGGTCATAATTTGAAATGTCTGTATTAGCGGAATACCGTAAAGTGGGGCCTTACTGTACACACAGTTTCCCGTAGCTAATTGATTGTTGTTATGAGTGTATTTGTTTTCAGCACAACAAATTCTATTTTTCTCTGAATTACAAAATTATTAAAAATTTGTAAACCAGCTTACCAGGTACGAACTGTGATTTCTCCATTAACTATTAGTTTTCAGACTATGAAATTTTTTGATAAAAGCTTTCCAACTCTTTAGAAAGCTTTAGTTTAACTTTTATTGAACGTTGATTTTTGACATTTTTCAGTTACTTTTCAGTACATCTACCTTTGTTTCCATTGTTTAACCCTTTGACTGTTTTGATCGTATATATATATGTCTTAGGCGCCACTGTTTTGGACGTATTTATTCGCGTAAATTGTAGCGGCTTCAAATCAAGCAGGAGAAAGCTGGTAGGCCCACATGTGAGAGAATGGGTCTGTGTGGTCAATGTGCACCACATAAAAAAAATCCTGCAGCACGCAGTGCATAATGAGAAAAAAAAACTGACCTTTTTTTGGAATAAAACGCTGACTTTGAGGTGTATTTTCATATAGTATTTATCATAATATTCTCGTTTTCATGGTCTCGCATGATAAAATGGAAAACATATTACAGAAATAGAGATGGTTTTGATTAGTTTCACAATGAAAACAACCCTGAAATTGAGCTCAAAGTAGCGGAAATGTTCAATTTTTATCAGTGTTCAGGAGTAAGCAAATCACACCACACATCCAATACACGTCAACTGGGGAGTGTAATATTCTTTCACTAGTGCACTGATATTATTTATACCATTTTTACAATAATGCAGTAGTCTGCATAACAGTAAATTTTGTATTTTTTGTATGAATAAAAAATCAAAATAGAAAGCAATTGTAATATAAGAGGGGTCTAGAGACGTGACTAATGAACAGAAGATATGTTATTTTAGTGCCAAGAATGTCTACATTGTTTATTCTGGACCCTATTTTGAAATTGGCATCTTTATTAATTTGTGTGAAATTGGTCAAATTGCCAATTTCTGACCACTTTATTGGATAGTTCAAATCAGTAAATGGGCAGTTTCTTGTACTCATCTCATTGAGAAAATGGAGTTCTAAAGAAATAGCTATGAGTTTGGTCAACTGGAACAACAGAATTGGCCAAAAACAGTTGGCGAAATCACCGATGTGTACATGTCGCCGAGAACGCTGACTTTGCGGGAGCGCAATTTCATGAGTTTTCGACCAAATTTCGTACTTTTGGTGTCATTACCATCGGGAACAGATTCTCTGTCATTTCATAAGAAAATTTTTTTTTTTTTTTTTTTTTCCCAAAAATTTTGTGACATAGAATGACAGTTTCAAAAAGGGGCTTGCGACTGTCAAAGGGTTAATTTTACTGTTTCCTAATTTGATTTTATAAGGTAAATTTTTTTCAGTGCAATTCTGCCATGACTAATGTTAATTCTGAGACTTACTTATACCTTTTCTTGTAACTTTCAGCAACACTCGTATGCATACTGGGTTCTGTGATTGCTTGACAGATACAAGATATGGCAGGTAAAAGATCAAAATAGTTCACAAAGAGTTCCTAAGACAATGGAACTGAACACACATTCACGAAGGCTGGGATGGGGGTGGCAGGAGTGTCAGAGGTTGCTGGGGATGGCGAGAGTGTTGGGGGTGGCAGGGGATGGCAGTAGATCTCCCCCACTGACGCACAAGGTGGCAGCTTGAGCTGGGGAAATTTATTTTGCGACCGCAAATGAAACCGTGTTAAGTTAATATTATTAAGTGTTGTATAAAATTGTCACAATTTTTCAGTAGTGCAGTAATCAAAACATGGCAAATAAATCCATGTAATGAAATAGTCTACTGTAATATTATTATTATTATTATTATTATTATTATTAAGTGATTCCTTTCATAGGTATAGTTTATTGTCTGCTGGACCATCATAAAACATGGAGAGCACTGTTCATTATGCTACTACTGCCTAAACACTTTCTGTTGATATTCTTCAACACTCCACCTCTCCCTCTACCATCTCTTTCACCATTACAAGTGTGTCTTTTATGAGAATTAGCTTTCTGCAAATTTGCGTATATGTAAGGACCCTATTTCTACCTGGAATCACTACACTATACTTAAAAAAAAAAAATTAATTTATAAATCAACCCCTAACTTTTTGCATGAAAGTCTGCCGAAAGTTGAAATTCATGAAAATTGAAACCATTTTCCCCATAAGAAATAATGTAAATCCAATTAATCCATTCCAGACACCCAAAAGTATTAACAAAATATAATTTTTTTTAGTGATTAAATATAGATTTACATACAGAAAAGAATGACAAATCACTATAAAGCAGTAATAAAATGTATAAATGAACATTTACCATCACACTTATCTTTATTGAAGACTCTTGTTGGTGTATGGAAGACAGGGAGGAGGGGAGTGGGAGACGAGTTTACTCTTTGGAGACTTTACAAAATGCTTGAATATGATGCTAATATCAACTCTACAGCTTATTTATCCATCAAAATTCATCTAATATGACATAAACAATATTAATAACATAGAAACATGATATATACTTTAGAATAAATAAAATATGTCATTACATATGTGAGGAATGGTGGTGGTGGTGGTGGTGGTGGTGGTGGTGTTGAGTTATCAGGGGCACTGGCAGCATAAGCCGTACATATAGTGTTAGTGGCGGTGTTGTCAGTGGCCCTATATAAATTCCAACCACACAATAGAACAAAAAATGAATGTCAAAGACCTGGGTGTGATCATGTCGGAGGATCTCACCTTCAAGGCCCATAACATTGTATCAATTACATCTGCTAGAAAAATGACAGGATGAATAATGAGAACCTTCAAAACCAAGGATGCCAAGCCCATGATGACATTCTTCATGTCGCTTGTTCTATCTAGGCTGGAATATTGCTGCACACTAACAGCACCTTTCAAGGCTGGTGAAATTGCTGACATAGAAAATGTACAGAGAACCTTCATGGCACTCATAACTGCGATAAACGACCTCAATTACTGGGAATGCTTGAAGTTCTTCAACCTGTACTCCATAGAATGCAGGCAGGAGAGATACATGATTATATACACTGGGAAAATCCTAGAGGGACTAGTACCAAACTTACACACAAAAATCACTCCCTATGAAAGCAAAAGACTTGGCAGATGGTGCAACATCCCCCAGTGAAAAGCAGGGGTGCCACTAGCACCATAAGAGACAACACAATAAGTGTCAGGGGCCCAAGACTGTTCAACTGCCTCCCAGCATACATCAGGGGGATTACCAATAGACCCCTGGCTGTCTTGAAGCAGGCACTGGACAGGCACCTAAAGTCAGTGCCTGACCAGCCGGGTTGTGGTTCATATGTTGGATTGTGAGGCCAGCAGTAACAGCCTGGTTGATCATGCCCTGATCCACCATGAGGCCTGGTCACAGACCGGGTTGTGGGGGTGTTGACCCCCGGAACTCTCTCCAGGTATACTCCAGGTATACCTCCAGTAACATTGGAGGAGTTAAGTTTCATGTCATCTTTTTTCTATCATTTAATCTCTTAACTTTCTTACTACACTGTTAATGCTACACTTTATCGTTGGCTGGCACTATAGCCTTTATTGACTCCTGCTCCCTTAGGGGCGGTATGAGGTGTGCGGGGCACGAGTGATAAAAAATCGAAAATTTATGGAAATTGAGTTAACCCCTTGACTGTTGCAACCCCCAATCCTGAGGTGTTTCCTGGTGTCGCAAAATTTAAAAAAAAATAATTATTTTTTCTTATGGAACGATAGAGAATCTTTTCCCAATTGTAATGACACCAAAAAAACGAAATTTGATGGAAAACTGATGGAATTACGCTCTCGCGAAGTTAGCGACCTCAGCAATATTTACAAATCGGCGATTTTGCCCACTTTGAGCCCTATTTTCAGCTAATTCCATTGTTCCAGTCGACCAAACTCAGCTATTTCTTTAGAACTCCATTTTTTCTATCGATTGAGTTCAAGAAACTGCCCATTTACCAACTTCAACTACCCAATAACGTGGTCAGAAATTTGCAATTTGGCCAATTTCACGAAAATTAAAAAGTATGACAATTTCAAAATAAGGTCCAGAATGAACAATGCAGACATTCCTGACTCTAAAATAACATTTTCTTTGTTCATCAGTCATGTCTCCAGGCCACTCTGATATTACTCTGGCTTTCTATTTTGAATTTTTATTCAAACAAAAAATAGAATATTTACTATTATGCAGACTACTGCAATACTGTAATAATTGTGTAAATAACATCATCCCATTCATGACTGCATATTAGAATGGATAGTTGGACATTTATTGGACAATGACATCATTTGAAAGTTAAGACACATGTGCAACATCTGGATATCTTTATTGTAGACGTTTCGCCATCCAGTGGCTTTATCAATACAGATTCTAGGACATAATAGGAAGACAGTAGAATTATATACAAAAGATGAGGTAATCAGTCCCTCGGCCTTGGAGTTAGTGTTCACAGCATCGTGGTGGAGGAGAATCTGATTCTCCTCCACCACGATGCTGTGAACACTAACTCCAAGGCCGAGGGACTGATTACCTCATCTTTTGTATATACTGTAGTTCTACTGTCTTCCTATTATGTCCTAGAATCTGTATTGATAAAGCCACTGGATGGCAAAACGTCTACAATAAAGATATCCAGATGTTGCACATGTGTCTTAACTTTCATATTGTCGGTATTTTATACCTTTCTTGCACAATGACATCATTTGTTTACTTTTGAACATCTGCAAAAATCAAACATTTCCCCTACTTTGAGCTCCATTTCCAGGTTCTTTTTATAGTAAAATCAATCAAAATCACCTCTATTTCTATAATATGTTTTCCATTCTATCAAATGAGACCAAGAAAACGAGAATGCAACCATAAATACTATACGAAAATAGATCACAAAGTCGGCATTTTAATTAAAAAAAAAAACGGTTGGAGTTTTTTTTTTCTCATTATGCACTGCGTGCTCCAGGATTTTTTTTATATGGTGCACACTGACCACACAGACCCATTCTCTCACATCTGGGCCTACCAGCTTTCTCCTTCTTGATTTGAAGCCGCTAGAATTTATGAGTATATATACAGGTCTCCCTCAACATTCACGTTTTCAGCTTTCGCGGGCTTCACACATTCGCGAATTCCCAACCGCCAAATTTCTAGCCACCAAATTCCCAGCCGCCAAATCATATTCAAGTTTCCCGCCACCTGCGAGTCCCTACTACCCTCCCTCCGACCCCCGCAACTGGCAGCCAGCCCTCCCACCACTCAGTGTGGTGAGTGTTTTGTTTGTTCATTATTTGCTATTAAACTACAGTATAAATAATGTAAACACATTCATGACTGCATATTGGAATGGCTATTTGGACAGGTATTGGACGGTGACATCATGTGTTTACTCTTGAACACAGCAAAGAATCAAACATTTCTGCTACTGCTAATAATAACAATAGTAATAATAATAATAATAATAATAATAATAATAATAATAATAATAATAATAATAATAATAATAATACGATATAATTGAAGAAGGAAATTGTACAAAAATACGAGGGAGTGGTTGACACATCGTCAGTGTGGCTTTGTTTATGCTGGAGTGTACAATAGTCTCCCTGCTCTTCCAAACATTTCACAATAATTCATTGTTTGGTGCTTGTAGATTGAGTGTGACTGGAGTGGTTGAGGCAGTGGTAGAGGCAGTGGTAGAGGCAGTGGTAGAGGCAGTGATAGAGGCAGTGGTAGAGGCAGCGATAGAGGCAGTGATATTTACTAACATATATGTTATAAATAATAATAGTACATTATGAATAACATTTATTATTATTATTATAAATGTTATTAATATTAACATGTACTATTATTATTTATAACATGCGTATATGTTAGTAAATACCACTGCCTCACCCACTGCCTCTATCACTGCCTCTACCACTGCCTCTACCACTGCCTCTACCACTGTCTCTACCACTGCCTCTACCACTGCCTCAACCGCTGAATTATTGTGAAATGTTTGGAAGAGCAGGGAGACTAATGTTCACTCCAACATAAACAAAGCCACACTGACGATGTGTCAACCACTCCCTCGTATTTTTGTACAATTTCCTTCTTCAATTATATCGTATTATTATTATTATTATTATTATTATTATTATTATTACTATTGTTATTATTAGCAGTAGCAGAAATGTTTGATTCTTTGCTGTGTTCAAGAGTAAACACATGATGTCACCGTCCAATACCTGTTCAAATAGCCATTCCAATATGCAGTCATGAATGTGTTTACATTATTTATACTGTAGTTTAATAGCAAATAATGAACAAACAAAACACTCACCACACTGAGTGGTGGGAGGGCTGGCTGTCAGTTGCGGGGGTCGGAGGGAGGGTAGTAGGGACTCGCATTGGTTGAGGAAGTGGAGGCAGTGGTGGAGTCTGTGGTATTTAATAACATACATGTTATTAAAGCATGACATGTATATATTTAGTACAACTTACGACGTTTTCATGTATTTTATGATTGTTCATGGTTCAACAAGTTAAGCAGTATTGTACAGTGGACCCCCGCATACCGTTGGCATCACATACTGTTTATTCCGCATACCGCTCACTTTAATCGCAAAAATTTTGCCTCGCATACCGCTCAAAATCCCGCTCACCGCTGTTCGTCCGAGACGCGTCCAATGTGCGCCTTAGCCAGCCTCACATGTTCCGCCGGTGGCATTGTTTACCAGCCAGCCTCCGCGGTAGCATCCAAACATACAATCGTAACATTTCGTATTATTACAGTGTTTTTGGTGATTTTATCTGGAAAATAAGTGACCATGGGCCCCAAGAAAGCTTCTAGTGCCAACCCTACAGCAATAAGGGTGAGAATTACTATAGAGATGAAGAAAAAGATAATTGATAAGTATGAAAGTGGAGTGCGTGTCTCCGAGCTGGCCAGGTTGTATAATGAACCCCAATCAACCATCACTACTATTGGTGGTACAGCTGCTGCTGCTGCACTGTCAGCTGCTGCTGCTGCTGTAGCATCATCTGCTGCTGCTGTAGCATCGTCTGCTGCTGCTGTAGCATCGTCTGCTGCTGCTGTAGCACTGTCAGCTGCTGCTGCTGCTGTAGCATCGTCTGCTGCTGCTGTAGCATCGTCTGCTGCTGCTGTAGCATCGTCTGCTGCTGCTGTAGCATCGTCTGCTGCTGCTGCTGCTGTAGCATCGTCTGCTGCTGCTGTAGCATCGTCTGCTGCTGCTGTAGCATCGTCTGCTGCTGCTGTAGCATCGTCTGCTGCTGCTGTAGCATCGTCTGCTGCTGCTGTAGCATCGTCTGCTGCTGCTGTAGCATCGTCTGCTGCTGCTGTAGCATCGTCTGCTGCTGCTGTAGCATCGTCTGCTGCTGCTGTAGCACTGTTGTTGGTGTGGCTTATTGAGAATATACCAAGAAACAATTAACCCCAGAGGATTTTCCACCCAGGATAACCCAAAAAAGTCAGTGTCATCGAAGACTGTCTAACTTATTTCCATTGGGGTCCTTAATCTTGTGGTAAAAAAATTTTTTTCATACTTTTGGGAGTCTTGCACGGATTAATTTGATTTCCATTATTTCTTATGGGGAAAATTCATTCGCATACCGATTATTTCGCATACCAATGAGCCCTCTTGCACGGATTAAAATCGGTATGCGGGGGTCCACTGTATTATATTTCCCTACAGTATATTGGGGCACCAAACATTCACGGTTTTTCAACATTCGCGAGGCTCTTGATCCCCTAACCCTCGTGAATGTTGAGGGACACCTGTACGTCAAACACGGCACGTCGTAAGACGTATATATATGGCCGCAACAGTCAAAGGGTTAATCACATAGAAAAATAGCTTAAATCTTTGGCAACACTCTGGTACAAGAATCAATGTTCTATGACGTTTCTACAAGGAATTACAGTGGACCCCCGCTTAACGATTACCTCCCAATGTGACCAATTATGTAAGTGTTTTTATGTAAGTGCATTTGTACGTGTATGTTTGGGGGTCTGAAATGGACTAATCTACTTCACAATATTCCTTATGGGAACAAATTCAGTCAGTACTGGCACCTGAACATACTTCTGGAATGAAAAAATATCGTTAACCGGGGGTCCACTATATAGTCATTTATATCATGTATGGTGACGGCGATGTGCAATAAGGCAAATAGATTACTAGGATTTATATCAAGAAGTGTAAGCAACAGAAATCCAGAGGTCATACTGCAGCTTTATACATCATTAGTAAGGCCTCACCTAGATTATGCAGCTCAATTCTGGTCTCCATATTACAGAATGGACATAAATTCGTTAGAAAACATTCAGCGTAGGATGACTAAATTAATACATAGCATTGGAAATCTTCCTTATGAAGAAAGATTGAAGACTCTTAAGTTACATTCACTTGTTAGACGAAGAATGAGGGGAGACCTGATCGAAGTGTATAAGTGGAAGATAGGTATTAATAAAGGGGATATTAATAAGGTCTTGAGGATATCTCTCCAAGAGAGAACCCGCAGCAATGGATTTAAATTAGATAAGTTTAGATTTAGAAAGGACATAGGAAAGTATTGGTTTGGAAATAGGGTAGTTGATGAGTGGAACAGTCTACCTAGTTGGGTTATTGAGGCTAGGACTTTGGGTAGTTTCAAATTTAGGTTGGATAAGTACATGAGTGGGAGGGGTTGGATTTGAGAGGGACTTGCACATCAGAGCTTGTTTCTTGGGTGGCATTGAAAATTGGATTGGTTAAATGTTTGTTAGTGGGATGAATTGTAAAGGACCTGCCTAGTATGGGCCAACAGGCCTGCTGCAGTGTTCCTCCTTTCTTATGTTCTTATGTTAAGGAGATTAGGCTGTTGACTTAGAAAACTTGAAGTCTCTACATACGAGAACTTCTGTATAATGAAAATTCCACAATTTCTGGTGACTTAAGTGAATAAAGCTCTAGACCAAATGCTTCACCGTTTATGTTAAAAGGAGTAAGCCGTGGAGACCTTCTTTATACCGAGAGAGGTGCTGTACTGCCTGCTCTACTCCACTCACCTCTGACGTAAGCTCGCGCCAGGCGAGTAGTAACCAGAGGTGAGGTCATAAACGGTTGTTATCATTGGTAAATGATGCATCAGTGCAAAATACATATATATACATAAAATGAAAAATGAGAAAGATGAAAATGAATATTTAACCCTTTCAGGGTTTCGGCCGTACTAGTACAGCTTACGCACCAGGGTTTTTGACGTACTAGTATGCCTAAATTCTAGCGCCCTCAAATGTAGTGAGAGAAAGCTGGTAGGCCTACATATAAAAGAATGGGTTTATGTGGTCAGTGTGCGCAGTATAAAAAAAAATCCTGCAGCAAACAGTGCGTAATGAGAAAAAAAAAAACTTTGACCGTGATTTTGGATTAAAACAGTGACTTTGTACTGTATTTTTGTGTGGTATTTATTTTGTATTCTAGTTTTCCTGGTTTCATTCTATAGAATGGAAGACATATTACAGAAATTGAGATTATTTTGACTGATTTTACAATGAAAACTACCTTGAAATAGAGCTCAAGTTAGCAGAAATGTTTGATTTTTATCAAAGTTCAAAGGTAAACAGATCATGCTAAGCATCCAATACATGTCAGCTGGTGAGTCTAATATTCTTTCACAAGTGCGCTGATATTATTTATACCATTTTTTACACTAATGCAGTAGTCTGCATAACAGTAAATCTTCTATTTTTTGTAAGAATAAAAATTCAAAGTGGAAAGCAAAAGAATGTAAGAGGAACGTTGGGACGTTACTAATGAACAGAGGAAATTTAATTTTAGTGCCAGGAATGTCTTTCTTGTTTATTCTGGACCCTATTTGGAAATTGGCATCTTTTGAAATTTGTGTGAAATTGGCAAAATTGCTAAATTCTGACCACAGCCGTGGAGACCTTCTTTATACCGAGAGAGGTGCTGTACTGCCTGCTCTACTCCACTCACCTCTGACGTAAGCTCGCGCCAGGCGAGTAGTAACCAGAGGTGAGGTCATAAACGGTTGTTATCATTGGTAAATGATGCATCAGTGCAAAATACATATTTTTTTTTTTTTTTATTATCACACCGGCCGATTCCCACCAAGGCAGGGTGGCCCGAAAAAGAAAAACTTTCACCATCATTCACTCCATCACTGTCTTGCCAGAAGGGTGCTTTACACTACAGTTTTTAAACTGCAACATTAACACCCCTCCTTCAGAGTGCAGGCACTGTACTTCCCATCTCCAGGACTCAAGTCCGGCCTGCCGGTTTCCCTGAATCCCTTCATAAATGTTACTTTGCTCACACTCCAACAGCACGTCAAGTATTAAAAACCATTTGTCTCCATTCACTCCTATCAAACACGCTCACGCATGCCTGCTGGAAGTCCAAGCCCCTCGCACACAAAACCTCCTTTACCCCCTCCCTCCAACCCTTCCTAGGCCGACCCCTACCCCGCCTTCCTTCCACTACAGACTGATACACTCTTGAAGTCATTCTGTTTCGCTCCATTCTCTCTACATGTCCGAACCACCTCAACAACCCTTCCTCAGCCCTCTGGACAACAGTTTTGGTAATCCCGCACCTCCTCCTAACTTCCAAACTACGAATTCTCTGCATTATATTCACACCACACATTGCCCTCAGACATGACATCTCCACTGCCTCCAGCCTTCTCCTCGCTGCAACATTCATCACCCACGCTTCACACCCATATAAGAGCGTTGGTAAAACTATACTCTCATACATTCCCCTCTTTGCCTCCAAGGACAAAGTTCTTTGTCTCCACAGACTCCTAAGTGCACCACTCACTCTTTTTCCCTCATCAATTCTATGATTCACCTCATCTTTCATAGACCCATCCGCTGACACGTCCACTCCCAAATATCTGAATACGTTCACCTCCTCCATACTCTCTCCCTCCAATCTGATATTCAATCTTTCATCACCTAATCTTTTTGTTATCCTCATAACCTTACTCTTTCCTGTATTCACCTTTAATTTTCTTCTTTTGCACACCCTACCAAATTCATCCACCAATCTCTGCAACTTCTCTTCAGAATCTCCCAAGAGCACAGTGTCATCGGCAAAGAGCAGCTGTGACAACTCCCACTTTGTGTGTGATTCTTTATCTTTTAACTCCACGCCTCTTGCCAAGACCCTCGCATTTACTTCTCTTACAACCCCATCTATAAATATATTAAACAACCACGGTGACATCACACATCCTTGTCTAAGGCCTACTTTTACTGGGAAAAAATTTCCCTCTTTCCTACATACTCTAACTTGAGCCTCACTATCCTCGTAAAAACTCTTCACTGCTTTCAGTAACCTACCTCCTACACCATACACTTGCAACATCTGCCACATTGCCCCCCTATCCACCCTGTCATACGCCTTTTCCAAATCCATAAATGCCACAAAGACCTCTTTAGCCTTATCTAAATACTGTTCACTTATATGTTTCACTGTAAACACCTGGTCCACACACCCCCTACCTTTCCTAAAGCCTCCTTGTTCATCTGCTATCCTATTCTCCGTCTTACTCTTAATTCTTTCAATTATAACTCTACCATACACTTTACCAGGTACACTCAACAGACTTATCCCCCTATAATTTTTGCACTCTCTTTTATCCCCTTTGCCTTTATACAAAGGAACTATGCATGCTCTCTGCCAATCCCTAGGTACCTTACCCTCTTCCATACATTTATTAAATAATTGCACCAACCACTCCAAAACTATATCCCCACCTGCTTTTAACATTTCTATCTTTATCCCATCAATCCCGGCTGCCTTACCCCCTTTCATTTTACCTACTGCCTCACGAACCTCCCCCACACTCACAACTGGCTCTTCCTCACTCCTACAAGATGTTATTCCTCCTTGCCCTATACACGAAATCACAGCTTCCCTATCTTCATCAACATTTAACAATTCCTCAAAATATTCCTTCCATCTTCCCAATACCTCTACCTCTCCATTTAATAACTCTCCTCTCCTATTTTTAACTGACAAATCCATTTGTTCTCTAGGCTTTCTTAACTTGTTAATCTCACTCCAAAACTTTTTCTTATTTTCAACAAAATTTGTTGATAACATCTCACCCACTCTCTCATTTGCTCTCTTTTTACATTGCTTCACCACTCTCTTAACTTCTCTCTTTTTCTCCATATACTCTTCCCTCCTTGCATCACTTCTACTTTGTAAAAACTTCTCATATGCTAACTTTTTCTCCCTTACTACTCTCTTTACATCATCATTCCACCAATCGCTCCTCTTCCCTCCTGCACCCACTTTCCTGTAACCACAAACTTCTGCTGAACACTCTAACACTACATTTTTAAACCTACCCCATACCTCTTCGACCCCATTGCCTATGCTCTCATTAGCCCATCTATCCTCCAATTACTGTTTATATCTTACCCTAACTGCCTCCTCTTTTAGTTTATAAACCTTCACCTCTCTCTTCCCTGATGCTTCTATTCTCCTTGTATCCCATCTACCTTTTACTCTCAGTGTAGCTACAACTAGAAAGTGATCTGATATATCTGTGGCCCCTCTATAAACATGTACATCCTGAAGTCTACTCAACAGTCTTTTATCTACCAATACATAATCCAACAAACTACTGTCATTTCGCCCTACATCATATCGTGTATACTTATTTATCCTCTTTTTCTTAAAATATGTATTACCTATAACTAAACCCCTTTCTATACAAAGTTCAATCAAAGGGCTCCCATTATCATTTACACCTGGCACCCCAAACTTACCTACCACACCCTCTCTAAAAGTTTCTCCTACTTTAGCATTCAAGTCCCCTACCACAATTACTCTCTCACTTGGTTCAAAGGCTCCTATACATTCACTTAACATCTCCCAAAATCTCTCTCTCTCCTCTGCATTCCTCTCTTCTCCAGGTGCATACACGCTTATTATGACCCACTTCTCGCATCCAACCTTTACTTTAATCCACATAATTCTTGAATTTACACATTCATATTCTCTTTTCTCCTTCCATAACTGATCATTTAACATTACTGCTACCCCTTCCTTTGCTCTAACTCTCTCAGATACTCCAGATTTAATCCCATTTATTTCCCCCCACTGAAACTCTCCTACCCCCTTCAGCTTTGTTTCGCTTAGGGCCAGGACATCCAACTTCTTTTCATTCATAACATCAGCAATCATCTGTTTCTTGTCATCCGCACTACATCCACGCACATTTAAGCAACCCAGTTTTATAAAGTTTTTCTTCTTCTCTTTTTTAGTAATTGTATACAGGAGAAGGGGTTACTAGCCCATTGCTCCCGGCATTTTAGTCGCCTCATACGACACGCATGGCTTACGGAGGAAAGATTCTTTTCCACTTCCCCATGGACAATAGAAGAAATAAAAAAGAACAAGAGCTATTTAGAAAAAGGAGAAAAACCTAGATGTATGTATATATATATATGCATGTGCGTGTCTGTGAAGTGTGACCAAAGTGTAAGTAGGAGTAGCAAGATATCCCTGTTATCTTAGCGTGTTTATGAGACAGAAAAAGAAACCAGCAATCCTACCATCATGCAAAACAGTTACAGGTTTTTGTTTCACAGTCATCTGGCAGGACGGTAGTACTTCCCTGGGTGGTTGCTGTCTACCAACCTACTACCTACAAAATACATATATATACATAAAATGAAAAATGAGAAAGATGAAAATGAATATTTAACCCTTTCAGGGTTTCGGCCGTACTAGTACAGCTTACGCACCAGGGTTTTTGACGTACTAGTATGCCTAAATTCTAGCGCCCTCAAATGTAGTGAGAGAAAGCTGGTAGGCCTACATATAAAAGAATGGGTCTATGTGGTCAGTGTGCGCAGTATAAAAAAAAATCCTGCAGCAAACAGTGCGTAATGAGAAAAAAAAAAACTTTGACCGTGATTTTGGATTAAAACAGTGACTTTGCACTGTATTTTTGTGTGGTATTTATTTTGTATTCTAGTTTTCCTGGTTTCATTCTATAGAATGGAAGACATATTACAGAAATTGAGATTATTTTGACTGATTTTACAATGAAAACTACCTTGAAATAGAGCTCAAGTTAGCAGAAATGTTTGATTTTTATCAAAGTTCAAAGGTAAACAGATCATGCTAAGCATCCAATACATGTCAGCTGGTGAGTCTAATATTCTTTCACAAGTGCGCTGATATTATTTATACCATTTTTTACACTAATGCAGTAGTCTGCATAACAGTAAATCTTCTATTTTTTGTAAGAATAAAAATTCAAAGTGGAAAGCAAAAGAATGTAAGAGGAACGTTGGGACGTTACTAATGAACAGAGGAAATTTAATTTTAGTGCCAGGAATGTCTTTCTTGTTTATTCTGGACCCTATTTGGAAATTGGCATCTTTTGAAATTTGTGTGAAATTGGCAAAATTGCTAAATTCTGACCACTGTATTGGATAGTTGAAATCGGTAAATGGGTGGTTTCTTGCACTCATTCAATAGAAAAAATTGAATTCTAGCGAAATATTCATGATTTTTGTTGACTAGTACAGTGGAATTGGTCGAAAATAGGGCTCATAGTGGGCAAAATTGTTGATGTGTAAACATCGTCGAGACTGCTAACTTCGCGAGAGCATAATTCCATAAGTTTTCCATCAAATTACGTACTTTTGGTGTCATTATGATCGGGAAAGGATTCTCTATCTTTTCATAAGAAAAAATATTTATTTTTTTTTAAATTTGGGCGACCCTAAGAACAAGTCTCGGAGAGGGTCTGTCGACCCTGAAAGGGTTAATATTATAAAGCTGATTTTTGCTGATTTAGCTAATAATATTGATAATCGCAATGTAATATTAGAAGGATGAACAAAATTGTAAGATATTTAGAGAAATCGCATGTCAGTGTAACATGCCCCTTAGTATCGTACATATCATAGAATCACTGAAGAAGGCACGTTCTTCCCTCTCGCTTCCTCTTCCACTTTGGTACTTTGCTATGATTTCTTTCTTGAATTCTATAATGTTTCTCAACTTCTTTACCAAAGGGCTGGCACTAATATCTTTCTTTGGGCCCATGATGGATTATTACGAAACACATGGTATGAATGTGTGGGGTGATAGTCACTCATCGTGATACAATGCCATACTGACTGAATGGTATGTGGGAGCCTTTGTGTGCATGTGGCCACTGGGAGGCCGCTGGGATGTGTTCCGTGCGACCTCCAAATTCTGAGGCAGACCACGAAAATTGAGGGTATATTTTGACGAAAATTTGCCAATAATCGAAATTCACAAAAATTTAGACTCAAGAAATTCAAGGGTCCACTGTATCTCTTATATAATTCTTCCCTACTCTTTGTGGGACAATAGAACAGCATTTGAATGTTAAACTGCTGTACTATTGTGTTGAAATTTTGTTTCTCTATGCAAACAGTAAATGTTAACCCTTTCAGGGTCCGTGCTGTAGAGCTACGGCTTTGAAGCTAGGGTCCAAACCATAGATCTACGCCATGAGCTTAGCTCACTCAGATAACCTGTGAGCGGTAAATTTGGGCGTTGGTATGAGAGAACACATCTATTTATTTATTTATTTATTTATTTAGTAATTTGAGCATACATACAGAGGTACAAAAAAATACAGGTAAGAGCAGCATGCCAAAGCCACTTTTATGCATAGCATTATGGGCTGGCTTAAAATTAACTTAAGATTAACTAAGCAATGATGAAATCAATGATAAAACATTATTGTAAACAGATAACTATAAAGCACAAATGAGTATTACAAAGACAGGTCATATGGTAGCATGCATTGTTGTACATTCAGTCGAATGGAGTACAGTGGACCCCCGCATAACGATGGCATCACATAGCGATTTTTCCGCATACCGATTACTTTTATCGCAAAATTTTTGCCGCGCATACCGATTAAAAACCCGCTTACCGATTTTCGTCCGAGACGCGTCCAATGTGCCCTCAGCCAGCCTCACATGTGCCGGCCGTCCCATTGTTTACCAGCCAGCCTCCGCGGTAACATCCAAGCATACACTCGGAATATTTCGTATTATTACAGTGTTTTCGGTGCTGTTTCTGGAAAATAAGTGACCATGGGCCCCAAGAAAGCTTCTAGTGCCAACCCTGTGGTAAAAAGGGTGAGAATTAGTATGGAAATTAAGAAAGATTTTGAAGGGTTTGGGGCTAACCCTGAGAAGCCTATGCCAGTTGTGGAATCCATTGTGCCTACTTCAAAGATTAAGGAAATGTGTGCACAGTGGGTTGAACTGCAAACCTTTATAGATGAAAATCACCCTGACACAGCTGTTGCAAGCCGTGCTGGTGACTATTTCAATGACAATGTTGTGGCCCATTTTAGACAAATCGTAAAGGAACGGGAGGTACAGAGCTCTATGGACAGATTTGTTGTGCGACAGAGGTCCAGTGACTCTCAAGCTGGTCCTAGTGGCATTAAAAGAAGAAGGGAAGTAACCCCGGAAAAGGACTTGCTACCTCAAGTCGTAAT
This sequence comes from Cherax quadricarinatus, assembly GCF_038502225.1. NCBI lineage: Eukaryota > Metazoa > Arthropoda > Malacostraca > Decapoda > Parastacidae > Cherax > Cherax quadricarinatus. Next base: position 7,302,706 of record NC_091327.1, read on the forward strand.
GGAAGGGGATTCCCCTTCTAAACAGTAAGAAGATAATGCTCTCCCCTCCTCCCATCCCATCAATCATCACCAGATCTTCAATAAAAGTAAGTGTCATTTAATTGTGCATGCCTTTTTCAGTTTGTGTGTATTAAAATTAACATTTCATGTGGTAAAAAAAAATTTTTTTCATACTTTTGGGCGTCTTGCACGGATTAATTTGATTTCCATTATTTCTTATGGGGAAAATTCATTCGCATAACGATTATTTCGCATAACGATGAGCCCTCTTGCACGGATTAAAATCGTTAACCGGGGGTCCACTGTATTCTGTTAGGTAGTGTATTTAAAAAAATAATAATGTTAGATTGGGTTTTAGGTTTAACATTTATGTGATATAATTGTGAGAAACATTTAAGATATACAATTTATAAGGTTCAGTTATTCAGTATTTATTTGGTTTTGGGTTAGTAAGTGATCTTTGAGAAGAGACTTGAATTTATAAACAGGTAGTGTTTCTTTTATATTTACAGGTAATGAATTCCAGATTTTAGGGCCTTTTATGTGCATTGAGTTTTTGCATAGCGTGAGATGGACACGAGGAACATCAAAGAGTGATCTGTGCCTTGTGTTATGGTCATGTGTTCTGTTGAGGTTGGCAAGGAGATGTTTGAGGGGAGGGTTAATATCAGAGTTAAGTGTTCTATGTATGTAATAGGTGCAGTAATAAGTATGGATGTTTTGTATGGTGAGTAGGTTTAGTGTATTGAATATTGGTGGAGTGTGCTGCCTGTAGTGAGAATTTGTTATCATTCTAACTGCAGCCTTTTGTTGGGTAATTAGTGGTCTGAGATGGTTAATTGTTGTTGAGCCCCATGCACAAATTCCATAGGTGAGATAGGGGTAAATAAGAGAGTGATATAGGGCCAGGAGGGCTGACTGTGGAGCATAGTACCATATCTTCGACAGTATGCCTACAGTCTTGGAAATTTTCTTAGAAATTTGTTGTATATGTGTATGAAATTTGAGTCTATTATCAAGGTGGATTCTTAAGAATTTTCCCTCTGTTAGCTTTGTGATAGGTGGTAAGTGTGCACTACTTAAAACAAATTCTGCAGTACGTAATGCATAATGAGATAAAAAAAACTGCGACCGTAATTTTGGATTAAAACAGCAACTTTGCTGAGACCAGGCCTCGTGGTGCATAAGGTTCTGATCAACCAGGCTGTTACTGCCGGCTGCACGCAAACTGACATGTGAACCACAGCCCGGTTGGTCAGGTACTGACTTTACGTGCCTGTCCAGTGCCTTCTTGAAGACAGCCAGGGGTCTATTGGTAATCCCCCTTATGTATGCTGGGAGGCAGTTGAACAGTCTTGGGCCCTGGACACTTGTCTCTCAGTGTACTCGTGGCGCCGCTGCTTTTCATCGGGGGAATGTTGCATCTCTTACTGAGTCTTTTGCTTTCACAGGGAGTGATTTTCATGTGCAGGTTTGGTAACAATCCCTCCAGGACCTTCCAAGTGTATGTTATCATGTATCTCTCCCACCTGCTTTCCAGGGAATACAGATCAAGGACCTTCAACCTTTCCCAGTAATTTAGGTACCTTATCGTACTTACGTGTGCTGTGAAAGTTCTTTGTATGCTCTCCAGGTCTGCAGTGTCACCAGCCTTGAAGGGGGCTGTTAGTGCACAGCAGTATTCTAGCCTAGAGAGAACAAGCGATTTGAAGAGTGTTATCATGGGCTTGGTGTCCCTAGTTTTGAAGGTTCTTGTTGTCCATCCCATCATTTTCTTAACTGATGAGGTAGATACATTGTTGTGGTCTTCGAAGGCAAGATCCTCTGAAATTATCACTCCCAGGTCCTTCACATTTCTTTTTTGCTCTATTGTATGGTTAGAATTTGTTGTATACCCTGATACATTTTTAATTTCCTTAAGTTTTCCGTATCCGAGTGGTTGAAATTTCTCCTTGTTGAACTTCATGTTGTTTTGAGTGGCCAATTTGAACATTTGGTTGATGTCCGCTTGGAGTCTTGCAGTGTCTTCGATGGAGGTCACTGGCATGGCAATCCATGTGTCAAAAAAGCTTTTCAAGTACTGTCACCAATTATTGCAACACTCTTTAACCCTTTCAGGGTTGGTGCCGTACTAGTACGTAGAAATTCTAGCGCCCTCAAATCTAGTGAGAGAAAGCTGGTAGGCCTACATATGAAACAATGGGTCTATGTGGTCAGTGTGCACAGTATAAAAAAAATTCCTGCAGCACACAGTGCATAATGAGAGAAAAAAAACTCCGACCGTGTTTTTTGTTTAAAACAGTGACTTTGCAGTGTATTTTCGTATGATATTTATGGCTGTATTCTAGTTTTCCTGGTCTCATTTTATAGAATGGAAGACATATTATGGAAATTGAGATGATTTTGATTGGCTTCACAATGAAAAGTACCTTGAAATTGAGCTCAAAGTAGCAGAAATGTTCGATTTTTGCCAAAGCTCAAAAGTAAATATAGTGGACCCCCGCATAACGATATTAATCCGTTCCTGAGAGCTCAGTGTTACGCGAAATTATCGTTATGCGAATGAATTTTCCCCATAAGAAATAATGGAAATCAAATTAATCCGTGCAAGACACCCAAATGAATTTTCCCCATAAGAAATAATGGAAATCAAATTAATCCGTGCAAGACACCCAAAAGTATGAAAAAAAAATTTTTACCACTTGAAATATACATTTTCCTACACACAAAGAGAAGGATACATGCATAATAGTAGAGTAGTACATGCACAATATATATTGTGCATGTACTACTCTAAATGAAGAATAAATGACACTTACCTTTATTGAAGATGCAGCAATGACTGATGAGACACTGTGTCCTGGGAGTGCCTTTTCCTCCTGAGTACTGTAGGTCTTGTTTGGCATTTTCTTCCAGAACATGCCTTATCACACTGCGTATGCCACTACGATTCTTAAATCTCTCAAACCAACCTTTGCTGGCTTTAAATTCACCAATATGAGCACTAGTTCCAGGCATTTTTCCCTGTTCGCCTGGGTGTTAGTGGACTGGTGTGGGTTGCATCCTGGGAGACAAGATTAAGGACCCCAATGGAAATAAGTTAGACAGTCTTTGATGACACTGACTTTTTTGGGTTATCCTGGGTGGCTAACCCTCTGGGGTTAATTGTTTCTTGGTATTCTTAATAAACCACACCAACAACGGTGCTACAACAGCAGCAGCAGCAGCTGACAGTGCTACAGCAGCAGCAGATGGTGCTTCAACAGCAGCAGACGGTACTACAGCAGCAGCAGCAGCTGACGGTGGTACAGCAGCAGCAGCAGCTGATGGTGCTACAACAGCAGCAGCAGCTGACAGTGCAGCAGCAGCAGCTGACAGTGCTACAGCAGCAGCAGCAGCAGCAGCAGCAGCTGACAGTGCTACAGCAGCAGCTGACGGTACTACAGCAGCAGCAGACGGTGGTACAGCAGCAGCAGCAGCAGCTGACAGTGCTACAGCAGCAGCAGCAGCTGACAGTGCAGCAGCAGCAGCTGACAGTGCAGCAGCAGCAGCAGCTGACAGTGCTACAGCAGCAGCAGCAGCTGACAGTGCTACAGCAGCAGCTGATAGTGCTACAGCAGCAGCAGACGGTGCTACAGCAGCAGCAGATGGTACTACAGCAGCAGCAGCAGCTGACGGTGGTACAGCAGCAGCAACAGCTGACGGTGCTACAGCAGCAGCAGCAGCTGACAGTGCTACAGCAGCAGCAGCATCAGCAGTTGACCATGGTACCACAGTATTTCGATAATATTTCTCACCCTTTTTACCACAGGGTTGGCACTAGAAGCTTTCTTGGGGCCCATGGTCACTTATTTTGCAGATAAAATCACCAAAAACACTGTAATAATACGAAACGTTCCGATTGTATGCTTGGATGTTACTGTGGAGGCTGGCTTGTAAACAATGCCACCGGCGGAACATGTGAGGCAGGCTCAGGCCGCACATTAGACGCATCTCGGACGAATAGCGTTGAGCGGGTTTTTTAGCGGTATGCGAGGCAAAATCTTAGCGATAAAATGTATAGGTATGCGGATTTAACGTTATGTGATGCCAACGGTATGTGGGGGGTCCACTGTAAATCATGCCATGCATCCCATACACGTCAACTGGTGAGTCTAATATTCTTTCACAAGTGCGCTGATATTATTTATACCATTTCTACACCATTTCTACACTAATGCAGTAGTCTGCATAACAATAAATCTTCTATTTTTTGTGAGAATAAAAATTCCAAGTGGAAAGCAAAAGAAATATAACAGAGGCCTGAGGACGTGACTAATGAACAGAGGAAATGTAATTTTAGTGCCAGGAATGTCTGTCTTGTTTATTCTGGACCCTATTTGGAAATTGGCATCTTTTGAAATTTGTGTGAAATTGGCAAAATTACCAATTTCTGACTATTAGATAGTTGAAATTGGTAAATGGGTAGTTTCTAGCGAAATAGGTATGGTTTTTGCCGACTAGTACATTGGAATTGGCCGAAAATAGGGCTCAAAGTGGGCGAAATCGCCGATGTGTGAACATCGTCGAGACCGCTAACTTTGCGAGAGCATAATTCCGTAAATTTTCCGTCAAATTTCATACTTTTGGTGTCATTTTGACCAGGAAAAGATTCTCTATCATTTCTTAAGAAAAAATAATTTTTTTTTTTTTTTCAAAAATTTCTGACCCTGAGAACAAGTTTAGGAGAGGGCCTGCCGACCCTGAAAGGGTTAACGAATCCATCGAATCCTCCACCTTCCCATCAATTCTCAAAATAGCAAGGGTCACCCCGATCCACAAAGGAGGAGATCAAATGGACTTGAATAAGTATAGACCAATATCTAACTTACCTCTGCTCTCTAAAATCTTAGAAAAATTAATTCACAGGCAGATATATTCCTACCTCGTCTCTCAATACATACTTAACCCATCTCAGTTTGGATTCAGGACTAATGAAAACACTAATGATGCTATTATACACATGCTAGAACTAATATACACTGCTCTCGATATCCGGGGGTCCACTGTACTTGCAATTAGGCCATCATAGGATCATTGATGGGCTAAGGCTGTTGAAAAACAACAGAGCTTGTATGCTGCTGCTACTGCCGCTGATGTGAGTTAAGGGGTTAAGGAAACACATTTTTCAGGTGGTGGGAAAGTGGGATAGATACTTTCCTTCATAAGTAATCCTGGCCTCCCCATTTTCTATAATTAACCAAAAATACAAACAAAATGCTTTTCATCTCCATGCTTTTCTTTCAGGAAATGCCTAATATTTTATTTTAAAAACTAATTTGATATAGATTTCACTACTAATGATAATTTTTTTCCTTGTTATAGGCGAAGCTGCTGTTAATGTTTTGTTGTCTCTGGAGGAAACGTATGCCGACATCGTGCCTGTGAGTCTGTCTACAAATAGAATGTCAGCATTTGTCTCCATAATGCGTGGATGTGACAATATGTGTACATACTGTATTGTGCCTTTTACTCGAGGTCGAGAACGTTCGAGAAATATTGAATCAATTCTCGAGGAAGTGCATTACTTATCAGATCAAGGAATAAAAGAGATAACTCTCTTAGGTCAGAATGTGAACAGTTACCGAGATACATCACATGTGCACCATGCAGGTCTTTCAGTTCATGATGCTGGAGACACTCATTTGGTTAAGGGATTCAAAACCATATACAAACAGAAGAAGGGAGGACTGAGGTTTGCGCACCTCCTGGACAAAGTTTCTCAAGTTGATCCTGAAATGCGTATTAGATTTACCTCTCCACACCCTAAAGACTTCCCAGATGAAGTGTTATACTTGGTTAAGGAGAGAGAGAACATTTGTAAACACATTCACTTGCCAGCTCAGTGTGGTAGTACAAGAATCTTGCAACTCATGCGAAGAGGATATACTAGAGAAGCTTATTGTGAGTTAGTAAGTATAATGCATATACAGTATTTTAATGATTACCATATATACTTGAATATTTGTCAGGGTTGTAAGACCAATTTTGGGGGCAAAAATAAAAATGGGAAGTCGATTATTATTTATACGTGATAGTACTTATGAAGGGTTGAAATCCATAAATTGCAATCTTTATACTGAAGAATATAGGAGCAGAGTAACAGTAGGCCTCCCAGCCGTCACTTAGTTCACTCATCAACAGTCACTCCAAACAATTGTTTTAACCCTTTGACTGTTTATGCTGTATATATACTTCTTATGCGCCACTGTATTTATTTATTATTAACAATTTGAGCATACATACAGAGGTACAAAAAAATACAGATAAGAGCAGCATGCCAAAGCCACTTATACTATGCATAGCATTTCGGGCTGGCTTAAAATTAACTAAGCAATGATGAAATCAGTGATAATACATTATTGTAAACAGATAACTATAAAGCACAAATGAGTATTACAAAGACAGGTCATATGGTTGCATGCATTGTTGTACATTCAGTCGTATGGAGTATTCTGTTAGGTAGTGTATTTAAAAAATAATAAAGTTAGATTGGGTTTTAGGTTTAACATTTATGTGATATAATTGTGAGAAACATTTAAGATATACAATTTATAAGGTTCAGTTATTCAGTATTTATTTGGTTTTGGGTGAGTAAGTGATCTTTGAGAAGAGACTTGAATTTATAAACAGGTAGTGTTTCTTTTATATTTACAGGTAATGAATTCCAGATTTTAGGGCCTTTTATGTGCATTGAGTTTTTGCATAGTGTGAGATGGACACGAGGAACATCAAAGAGTGATCTGTGCCTTGTGTTATGGTCATGTGTTCTGTTGAGGTTGGCAAGGAGATGTTTGAGGGAAGGGTTAATATCAGAGTTAAGTGTTCTATGTATGTAATAGGTGCAGTAATAAGTATGGATGTTTTGTATGGTGAGTAGGTTTAGTGTATTGAATATTGGTGGAGTGTGCTGCCTGTAGTGAGAATTTGTTATCATTCTAACTGCAGCCTTTTGTTGGGTAATTAGTGGTCTGACATGGTTAATTGTTGTTGAGCCCCATGCACAAATTCCATAGATGAGATAGGGGTAAATAAGAGAGTGATATAGGGCCAGGAGGGCTGACTGTGGAACATAGTACCGTATCTTCGATAGTATGCCTACAGTCTTGGAAATTTTCTTAGAAATTTGTTGTATATGTGTATGAAATATGAGTCTATTATCAAGGTGGATTCCTAAGAATTTTCCCTCTGTTAGCTTTGTGATAGGTGATCCGTTTATCATTATGTTAAGAGGGACATCTGTAGCTCTGTTACCAAACTGAATGAAGTAGGTTTTGTCAATGTTTAGTGTAAGTTTGTTAGTCCTCATCCAGGTAGATATTTTCTGTAATTCGGTATTTACAGTATTGGCTAGCGTGACTGGGCTCGGGTGAGAGAAAACGTATGTAGTGTCATCTGCAAATAGTGTGGGTTTGAGTAATTGCGAAGCATTTGGAAGGTCATTTATGTATAGGAGAAAGAGAAGAGGGCCAAGGACACTTCCCTGTGGGACACCAACTGTAATTGGTTGCGCAGAAGAGTTTGCCCCATTTGCGTACACATATTGGCTTCTGTTGCTGAGGTATGACTTGAGGTAGTTGAGGGAGTGCCCTCTTATACCATAGTGTGCCAATTTTACGTGGAGCAAGTCATGGTCAACTGTATCAAAAGCTTTACGTAAGTCAATGAAGATCCCCAGTGGGACTTCTTTTTTCTCTATTGCAGTGTATATATGTTCTAGCATGTGTATAATAGCATCATTAGTATTTTTATTAGGCCTGAATCCAAATTGGCAGGGGTTAAGTATGTTTTGGGAGATAAGGTAGGAGTAGATTCGTTTATGAATTAATTTTTCGAAGATTTTTGAGAGAGGGTGTAAGTTGGATATTGGCCTATAGTTATTCAACTCTGTTTGGTCTCCTCCTTTGTGGATCGGGGTGACCCTTGCTATTTTGAGTACTGTAGGGAAGGTGGAGGATTCTATGGATTTGTTAAAGAGTGTTGCAATGATTGGTGATAGCACTTGTGACAGTTTTTTGTATATAAAGGGTGGTAAGGTATTTAAATCTCCTGCCTTGTTTTTTAGTGCGTTGATAATAAGGGAGACTTCGTATGGGTTAGTCGGAGCTAGGAACAGTGTGTTCGGGTAGTTGCCGGTGAGGTAGTCATTTGGTGGGGTATCTGAGCTTGGGATTTTATTGGCAAGGTTTTGTCCTATAGTGGAGAAGAAATCATTGAGTCTGTTTGCTGTTTCTGTTGGTGGGAGTTGGGGTTCATCTGATTTTGCTAATTTTATTTCGCTATTTCGTGATATCTTTTTTGTTCCCAGAATTTCTGATAGGGTTTTCCAGGTCTTTTTTATATCACCTTTTAAGTTGGATAATCTGTTCTCATAATACAATTTTTTTGCCCTTCTTATCAGGCTGGTTAGGATTGACGAGTAACGTTTTGTTTGGTCTCTGGTTATGTGACCCATTCTGTACTGCAAATTACATGGTTGTACAGAGGAATATAATAGTAGGGCGTACATGCCAAAAGCCCCTTTGTATGCAGAGCATTTCGGGCAAACCTAAAGATTAGCTTAAGAATAGGAAGGCAATAATACATAGTTCATATGGTCATTAGCTGAGTTACAGTGAGTACAGGAGAACTGAATATTCTATCAGGTTGCTACATGGTTTTGATAAGCCTGCTTCACAACTGTCAGGTGATAGCATTGTTCTCCACATGCCCTGCCTGCTTCACACCTGTCAGGTGATAGCATTGTTCTCCACATGCCCTGCCTGCTTCACACCTGTCAGGTGTTGGATGAATCTTATTGTGGCTAGCTGGTCTAGTGGCTAACGCGACGGGCTGGAGTTTTGAGACTCTCTGACCGCGGGTTCAATCCCGGCCGGGGTATGGTTTGTTTGCAATCGTGTCATTACGATTTCGTGAGTCAGGTGACAGCATTGTTCTCCACATGCCCTGCCTGCTTCACAACTGTCCTTCTCTTCTATATGACCCATATTTTTCTTCCTCTGGTAATCAAAAACTTCTTCTCCTGGTAATCAAAAACTTCTTCTCCTAGTAATCAAAACTTATTATAATAAAAGTTTCCAAATGTTGCACTTGCCTAATTGATACATGGACCAGTAGGTTTACTGTGGTGTTCTGACCTTACTTAGAGAAGCACTGGTTTGACAATTTTGTTGTATATACTGTAAGTGGAAAGAGAAGAGTAGAACCTGTCGCCATGGACTTAGTATATTGCTCCTTTGTTCTTGTGTCAGAAAACAATGGTTTGGTAGCATTTGTCAGTGAGTTGGAATAATGGGAATAAGTTGGACCTACCTAGCACTGTTGTTTATTAATTGAAAGGATGCCTTTGTTTTGCGTAAGACAAACCATGCTGCTCACCTGACCTCAGTATAGTGACTCTGACACAACATCAGCCCAATTAGAGATGATATTTATTTTAGTTTTCTCTATACAGTGGAACCCTGGTTTTCATCCTTAATCCATTACAGAAGGTTGGTCGAAATCCAAAATGGACAAAAACCAAAGTAATATTTCCCATAAGAAATACTGTAAATAGATTTAATCCATTCCAGCCACCCAAAAATATTAACAAAAAATACATTTTATAGAGAATAAGTATAGTTTTACATACAGAAAACAATGAGAAATAAATATAAATGACTAATTTTAATGGATAAATGAACATTTAAATCACTATTACATACCTTTATTGAAGACTCTTCTTGGCATATGGAAGAAGGGGAGGAGGGGAGAGGGAGGAGAGGTTATTGTTTGGAAGGAAAATCCCCCTCCATGAGGACTTAAGGTATCAAAGCCCTATCCAGGGTTACTTCCCTTCAACAACAACTTCTGCACATCTTTGATTGTTTGTGATCTCAGATTTGTTAGCATATTTACCCCTTTTGCAACATCAGCTTCCTTGATTTCTACTTTCTTCACAAGGATAGAACTGACTGTTGATTTTGACTTGCCATACATCCTGGTGAGCTCAGCCACACGTACACCACTTTCTAATTTTGCAACAAGCTCTTTCTTGAATTCTATCATGTTTCTCACCTTCTTTACCAAAGGGCTAGCACTAGGAATTTTCTTTGGCCCCATGGTGGCTTATTTTGCAGTTGCATTCAAGCACAAAAAAAATGGATTTTTACAAAATGTTTCTGGTGAACGTGCAGAGCATTGCTCACTGAACAAGTGACAGAGGCAGACTGAGTCACATATGTGTGAGTGGCTGCGTACCGGGTGGGCGGATGCGTCTGATACAGATGATTTCTGAGCGGAAGTATGAAACCCGGGGTAAAATTTCACCCCAAAAAAAAGTGGTTGAAATCCGAATTGAACGATATCCGCACTGGATGAAATCCAGGGTTCCACTGTATATTTGTTAGCCTAAATTTAGTTAAACTGAGCATTGTTAACCTAAATTTAGTTAAACTGAGTATAATATTGATGTATGTTTTGATGAAATGAGTCTTGAGTTTGAATACGAACACCTAGTACAGTACAGGTCAACCATCAATGATCCAGCAATCACTAATCCGGTTCCATCACTAATTTCGGCTAGTGTAATTTCAAATTTCCTGGGTCGCCACACCTATCTGCTGCTACTTGTTGGTGTCACCTGGAAACACAGGCAAGCCATTCCAATTTGTTTTTCTGACTTTGCGGTGTATTTTCATATGGTTTTTATGGCTGTATTCTCTGTTTTTTTGGTCTCATTTGATACAATGGAAGACATATTCCAGAAATAGAGATAATTTTGATTGGTTTCAGGATGAAAAGTACCTTGAAACTGAGCTCAAAGTAGCAGAAATGCTTGAGTTTTGTGATGTTCAAAAGTAAACAAATCACATCATATATCCAATGTGTCCAACTGGCTAGTCTTAATATGTGATAACAAATGGGTTGACATTATTTATACAATTATAGTGGACCCCCGCCTTACGATATTAATCCATTCCTGAGAGCTCATCGTAAGTCAAAATTATCGTAAGGCAAATTAATTTTCCCCATAAGAAATATGGAAATCAAATTAATCTGTTCCTGACACCCCAGAGTATGAAAAATAATTTTTTTATCACATGAAATATTAATTTTAATACACACAAACTGAAGAAGACATGCACAATTGCTACTCTACTAAGAATAGAATACATGACACTTACCTTTATTGAAGATCTGGTGATGATTGATGGGATGGGAGGAGGGGAGAGTGTGGAAGTTGTTATTGTTTAGGAGGGGAATCTCCTTCCAATAGGACTTGAGGTATCAAGTCCTTTTCCAATGTTACTTCCCTTCTTCTTTTAATGCCACTAGGCCCAGCTTGAGAGTCACTGGACCTCTGTCGCACAACAAATCTGTCCATAGAGGTCTGTACCTCCCGTTCCTTTAAGACTTTCCTAAAATGGGCCACAACAGTGTCATTGTAATAGTCACCAGCACGGCTTGCAGTAGCTGTGTCAGGGTGATTTTCATCCGCAAAGGTTTGCAGTTCAACCCACTTTGCACACGTTTCCTTAATCTTTGACGTAGGCAACTTCCTCAATTTCTCTCTCCCCTCCTCTGAAGCAGTTTCCTCAGGTCTGGCCTCTTGCTGTTGAAGATGATCTTGCAGCTCTTCAGTGGTTAGTTCTTCATTGTCCTCCTCTGCCAACTCTTCCACATCCTCCCCACTAACCCAAATGCCACAATAGATTCCACAACTGGCATAGGCTCCTGAGGGTTAGCCCCAAACCCTTCAAAATCCCTATCTTCTACACATTGTGGCCACAGTTTCTTCCAAGCAGAGTTCAAGGTCCTCTTAGTCACTCCGTCCCAAGCCTTACCTATAAGGTTTACACAACTGAGGATGCTAAAGTGATCTTTCCAAAACTCTCTTAGAGTCAATCGAGTGTCTGAGGTCACTTCAAAGCACTTTTGAAACATAGCTTTTGTGTAGAATTTTTTGAAGTTTGAAATGACCTGCTGGTCCATGGGCTGCAGGAGAGGAGTGGTATTAGGAGGCAAAATCTTGACCTTAATGAAGCTCATGTCCGTAGAAAGTCGCTCGGCGAAGTCCGAAGGATGACCAGGAGCATTGTCTAATAACAGGAGGCACTTAAGGTCCAATTTCTTTTCCATTAGGTAATTTTTCACAGTGGGGGCAAATGCATGGTGTAACCAGTCATAGAAAAAGTCCCTAGTGACCCATGCCTTACTGTTTGCCCTCCACATCACACACAAATTAGCCTTAACAACATTGTTTTACCTGAACGCTCTGGGAGTTTCAGAGTGATACACCAATAAAGGTTTCACTTTGCAACCACCACTAGCATTAGCACACATCAGAAGAGTAAGCCTGTCTTTCATAGGTTTATGTCCTGGGAGTGCCTTTTCCTCCTGAGTAATGTAGGTCCTGCTTGGCATTTTCTTCCAAAACAGGCCTGTTTCATTGCAATTAAACACTTGTTCAGGTTTCAGTCCTTCACTGTCTTTGTACTCCTTGAATTCCTGCACATATTTTTCAGCCGCTTTGTGGTCCGAACTGGCAGCCTCACCATGCCTTATCACACTATGTATGCCACTACAATTCTTAAATCTCTCAAACCAACCTTTGCTGGCCTTAACCCTTTCAGGGTCTGTGCCGTAGATCTACGGCTTTATGTTGAGGGTCCAAACCGTAGATCTATGCCAAAATTCTAGCGGTGTCAAATTTAGCGCAAGAAGGCTGGTAGGCCTACATCTGAGAGAATTGGTCTGGGTGGTCAGTGTGTGCACTATAGATAAAATCTGGATGTCTGCATGGCATTGTGGGAACGCCGCCAAAGTAGCTTTGTTCATCATGCCTGGCAGCAAGGAAGCTCTCACTCCCCACTCACTCTCCTGGCGAATTCTGACTCTCTTCTTCACAATTTACAGTTCTAAGACTGTACCATATGGTACCATATGGTACAATGGTGCCATGTCATACAATGGTATATGGTACAATGTACCATATAGTACATTGTATCATATGGTACATTACACCATATGGTACATTGTGCCATATGGTACAGGGTACAGGGACCCTAATGGAAATAAGTCTGACTTTTTTTGGTTATCCTAGGTTCTCCAAACATATGCTGTTATGTATGATAATCTATGTAACTTTATTTGTGTATACCTAAAGAAACTTATGATGCCACATGTGTTTGAGTAAGTGTATTCAGGTGTACACAAATACAGTTACATAGATTATCATACATAGCAGCATATGTATAAAATCCTAGGATAACCCAAAAAAGTCAGGGTGACTTATTTCCATAGGGATCCCTGTATCTGTACCATATTGTGTCCTGTACCATATGGTACCCTGCACCATATGGTACCCTGCACCATATGGTACCCTGCATCATATGGTATCCTGTACTGTGTGGTACCCTATAACATATGATACCATGTACCATATGGTCAGTTAGAGATGTTGATGCCACCAGGCACCAGGCAAGACTGAGTGACGACGCTAGCTAGCTAGTGACTCGGCAGTTTCCACCTCAAGGAACATGTCGAGTGGCTGTACATTTGTAAATATATAATAGAACATTACTAATATACAACATTCTTGCATATTTTTGTTGTAAACAATTATTGTAAATGAAATAATGATGAAAATATTAGTGTGTTTATTGTGTTGAATACAACATCCACGCTTACTACTGTGCAATCTACATCTACAGGACCTTAAATTCCAATATTAACCTTGGCCTGAAACGCTTTCTTGATAGTTGTGACAGGACCCACAGGCATAACACCAGACACAAACATCTCTATGACATTCCCCATGTCCGACTAAACCTTTACAAAAATTCAATGTGTGTCAAAGGGCCTAAAATCTGGAACACCCTACCTGAAAACTCTAGAACTGGAGACATATTCATCACTTTCAAAACTACAGTTAGAAAACATCTTATCTCCCTGATACACCCCATCAACTAATTACAGTGGACCCCCGCATAACGATTACCTCCAAATGCGACCAATTATGTAAGTGTAATTATGTAAGTGCGTTTGTACGTGTATGTTTGGGGGTCTGAAATGGACTAATCTACTTCACAATATTCCTTATGGGAATAAATTCGGTCAGTACTGGCACCTGAACATACTTATGGAGTGAAAAAATATCGTTAACCGGGGGTCCACTGTACTTGAAAACCACCTGGTGGTTCACACTTACACTCACTCACCCATTGACTATAAACACAGAAATACGAATCTTAATCTTAAAATAATGAATCCTAACTAGTCATAATTTTGGCTATGATACTCCAATATAGACACTATGTATTGTGCCAAAACAAAAGCATTCACATTGCTTAGCTCACATACTATAATGTAGTCACTTAGCCTTAATACCATAATCTGTAATAATTTAAAGTTTAGAATTAATCTAAGTCTGCTCGAAATGCCTAGCCATGCTAGGTGTCCTAGTGGCCCCCTCTGTAATTAGTATTTAAAACATGTAAACCACACAATATTCAAAATCTGTAAACCCCGCATTGTAATCCTTATAGAGAATAAACTTGATTGATTGATATAGTACCATATGGTACAATGAACCATATGGTACAATGTACCATATGGTACCATTGCACCATATGTTACCATAAGGTACCATTGCACCATATGGTACCATGGTACCATAAGGTACCATTGCACTATATGGTACCATTGTATCATATGGTACCATTGTACCAAATGGTACCATTGCACCCTATGGCACCATTGTACCATATGGTACTAATATTTTCATCATTTTGTTTACAATAAACTTGTAAACAAGTTTTGTAAGCAATATAATGATAAACAAATTAGTGCCATTATTGTGTTGAATACAATGATTGTACACTTGTACAATATACATTATACTGGTCTCACAGACCACAAATGTTACTAGAAAAAGGAAAAAAAAAATAGAAAAGAAAAGAAAAAAGTATAAAAAACGTAAAATAAAAAAATGCGATTTTGCGGAAGTCGCTGATGTTGCCGCCACCCGGTCATCTTGGGTCGACTTCCCGCCACTGTATCTCGGTACGTATTGATCAGAATTTTTTTTTGTTTTATTACCTTCACAAAAATATTATCTTTAATTCTGTAAGAAAAAATATTTTTTTTTTTTTTCAAAATTTCTTGGATACTGGGGCACCACTTCAGATTTTGGCCTTGGACCCTGAAAGGGTTAAATTCACTCACATCACCACTAGTTGCAATCATTTTTCTAATTAAATCCTCATGCAACTTCCTAGCCTTTTCACATATGACCGCTTGAGAGATGCTATCTCCTGCTATCTGTTTTTCATTTATCCACACCAATAACAATCTCTCAACATCTTCTATCACTTGCAATCTCTGTTTCAAAAATAAACTTGCACCTTTAGCAAGAACAGCTTCCTTGATTGCTGTTTTGTTGGCCACAATAGTAGCGATGGTTGATTGGGGTTTGGTATACAACCTGGCCAGCTCCGAGACACACACTCCACTTTCGTACTTAGCAATTATCTCTTTCTTCATTTCCATAGTAATTTTCACCCTTTTTCTCGCAGGGTTGGCACTAGAAGCTTTCTTGGGGCCCATGGTGACTTATTTTGCAGCTACAATCACTAAAAACACTGTGATAATATGAAATGTACTGAATGTATGTGTGGATACGACCGCACTGGCTTGCTTGTTAACACTGGCACACACGGGGCAGCTGAGGCCACGCGTGGGACACCTCCTGGATGAATCGCATGAGGCGAGGCAAAATTTTTGTGTTAAAATGTATTGTATGGCGGATTTAACATAACACGATGCCATCGTAAGGCCGGGGTCCACTGTATTACAATAATGCTGTAGTCTGCCTAACAGTAAATCTCCTATTTTTTTGTGTGAATAAAATTCAGAATGGAAACACAATGTTATGGAGATGTGACATTATTTTAGTACTGTACTATGAATGTCTGCATTGTTTATTCTGGACACTACATATTTTGAAATTGGCATCTCTTGAAATTTGTGAAATTGGCCAAATTACAGATTTCTGATCACTTTACTGGGTAGTTGAAATAGGTAAATGGGTGGTTTTTTGTACTCAATTGACAGAATAGAAGGAATACTAGAAAACAGCCATAAATTTGGTTGACTGGAATAATGGAATTGGCCCAAAATAGGGCGTAAAGTGGGCGATATTGCTGATGCGTAAATATTGCCTAGACCACTACTTTGTGAGAACACAATTCTATAAGTTGTCTGTCAAATTTCATGCTTTTGGTTTCATTACTGTTGGAAAAAATTCTCTCATTTCATAAGATAAAATAATTTTTTCTTAAAATTCTCTGACACTGGGAGCAAGTTTGTGAGCAGGGGTTGATAATGAAAGGGATAACCAACTTGTACTGATTTACTGGGTATTTTAAAGGTAGTATGAGGTTGTTAGCTGTTGGGTTAAGTGTATTCTAGCCTAATCACTCTGTAATCTGACAGAATCACTAATCCGGCAATTATAAAAAAAATTACGTTTTATTTTTTTTTTTTTTATTAACACATTGGCCATTTCCCACCAAGGCAGGGTGGCCCGAAAAAAAACTTTCATCATCATTCACTCCATCACTGTCTTGCCAGAGCGTACACTACATGCATACACTATGGTTGTAAAACTGCAACATTAACCCTTTCAGGGTTATTGACGTACTAGTACGCATAAATTCTAGCGTCCACAAATCAAGCAGGGAAAGGCTGGTAGGCTTAGATGTGAGAGAATGGGTCTCTGTGGTCAGTGTACTCGGTACAAAAAAAATCGGGAACCCAGTGGTGTATTGTGGGAAAGCCATTTCATTACACCTTGTTCATCATGTCTAGCACTAAGAAACTCTTCACTCCTCGGCTAATTGGGGCTCTTTTGTTCCCAAGTGACAGTTCAAACACAGATGGAAGTGTCAGTGAAGATGAATTTCGTGGTTTTGAGGAGTTCGTGACTGAAAGCAATGCTCAGGAAACCTGAAGGAAGGAAGAAGGAAGGAAGGAAGAAAGGGAGGAAGGAAGGAAGAGATGAGAGGAAGGAAGGAAGGAAGGAAGGAGGGAAGGAAGGAAGGAAGGATGGAGACCATAAACCTAGGATAACCCAAAAAATTCAGACAGGGACTTATTTCCATGTGGGTTGGTGGGGGTTGGGGAAGGGATGGGGGTTGACAGGCAGTGAGGGTGGTGAGTGGTGGTGTTATTTGTCATTGTGACACTAATTACACCAGTGACTCAGCATATTTAGAAGTCCAGCCCCATGCAACAACTACGAGCTTTACAGAAGCTCTAGAAATTCTGGGAAGTGTCCAGTTACTTTATATGTGTATATATATATGATAGGAAAATAGTAATAAACAACATTTTTTATTGTTGGTTTGTGTAAACATGTTTTGTAAACAATATAATAACTGTTTGTGCAGTTATTATGTAGCATACAACGAGTGAATATTCATTCAATATACCTTATATTGGTCTCACAGGCCATAAAAGTTACTTGAAGGAAGAAAGAAAGGAGGAAAGAAGTAAGGAAGGAAGGAAGGAAGGAAGGAGGAAAGGTAGGTAGGCAGAAGGGAAGGTGGGTAGGAAGAGATGAGAGGAAGGAAGGAAGGAAGGAAGGAAGGAAGGAAGGAGGGAAGGTAGGTAGGTGTGTGAAGAGGAAGGGATGTGTTGTGGTAGGCAGTGAGGGTTAGTGAGTGGTGGTAAGGTGCATCTTTGTGACACAAGACATGCCGGTGACTCAGTATATTTACAAATCCACCCACCCACAACTACAAGCTTTCAGAACCTCTTGTAGTTACAGGAACCTGTCCAGTGACTATATGTGTATATATACATGTATATGATAGAAAAATAGTAATAAACAACATTTTTTATTGTTTGTGTAAATATGTTTTGTAAACAATATAATGATAGCAAAGTTTGTGCTGTTATTGTGTAGCATACAATGAGTGAAAATTTAACAGTCTATATATTGGTCTCAGAGGCCATAAAAGTTACTTGAAAAAATAAAATATTAAAAAATAAAAGAAAGAAGAAAAACAAACAAAATAAACTATTACTGGGTGACCGTTAGTTGGCGATGTTGCCATAAGCAGTTCAATTTCTGTCAACTTCACGCCTCCATATCTCCGTAAATATTGATCACAAAAAAAATTGTTTTTGGCCTATAATACTCCCCCCCCCAAAAAAAAAAATATTTCATAATTTTTTTTTTTTTCAAATATTTTTCAACCCTGAATGGGAGTTAAGGCTCGAGGGTCTCGACCCTGAAAGAGTTAACACCCCTCCTTCAGAGTGCAGACACTGTACTTCACATCTCCAGGAATCAAGTCCGGCCTGCCGGTTTCCCTGAATCCCTTCATAAATGTTACCTTGCTCATACTCCAACAGCACATCAGGTCCTAAAAGCCATTTGTCTCCATTCGCTTCTGTCTAACACGCTGACACACGCTTGATGGAAGTCCAAGCCCCTCGCACATAAAACCTTTACCCCCTTCCTCCAACCTTTCCTAGGCCGACCCCTACCTCGCCCGCCCTCCACTACAGATCTATACACACTCGAAGTCATTCTATTTTGTTCCACCCTCTCTACATGTCCAAACCATCTCAATAACCCCTCCTCAGCTCTCTGAATAATAGTTTTGGTAATCCCACACCTAATCTCCAAACTATGGATTCTCTGCATTATATTCACACCACACATTGCCCTCACACACGACATCTCCACTGCCTCCAGCCTTCTCCTTGTTGCGGCATTCACAACCCATGCCCCACACCCATACAAGAGCATTGATATAACTATACTCTCATACATTCCCCTCTTTGCTTTCATGGATAAAGCTCTTTGTCTTCACAAATTCCTCAGTGCAGTACTCACCTTTTACCCCTCGTCAATTCTATGATTTACCTCATCTTTCATAGACCCATCTGCTGACACGTCCACTCCCAAATATCTGGATACATTCACTTCCTCCATACTCTCTCCCTCCAGTCTGACATCCAATCTTCCGTACCTAATTTTTTCATTATTCTCATCACCTTACTCTTTCCTAGGTTACAAGTATGACCCTAATTTTTAAATGGGTGGACTGGTAAGCCAGCATAAGGCCTCAGTTAGATGACTCTAAGCTCCAATGGTGGGTCATCATCTTACTAAGACCTGCATCAGGAAATGCTTGTCCTGTTTCCTTATGAACCTTACTTAACCTAACTAATCTGGCACTCTGCAGGTCCCGATGATGCCGGATTAGTGATGGTTGCAACCTGTATTTTTTTTTTTTTTTCTTTTGTCCCTCAAAAACTTGGGAAAACTTACAAATGAGATACATAAAAAAATGAGAAATTCTTGGCAAAGATTCAGGGATAAACTTATACACAAAGTCTATCAATATTTGAGTATGTACAATATATGTCATTTTTAACCCTTAGGGTTAATTCCTACTTGAGCTTGATACAGTACAATGGAGTGTCAGCTATGTTTCTTTGAGCCTGACAATATTATCTGGAAACATAACAGTGCACATAATTTGTGTATGACTCACTTTTTTATTAAAGTGACTTATTTCTTCAACTATTTATTTAGAGTAGCCTATAGTCACTGATTCAGATTTCATTTTTCAACATGTGTGCTAAAGTGTGGTTTGTCTCCTCATAGGTGACTCATATTCGGTCCATCATCCCAGATGTATCCTTGTCTTCAGATTTTATTTGTGGGTTTTGCTCAGAAACAGAAGCAGAGTTTGAAGAAACTCTAACATTAATGGAAGAAGTAAAATACAACTTTTGCTATCTTTTTCCTTACAGGTAAGACAGTTATAGGGTAAGGCTATATTACAGTACTACTGTATTTTTTAGACTAGAATAATGGATATATGAAGTTGCTCACTAAGTAATGCATGACCAGAAAAAGAATATATATATATGCCTCCACAGTATGAACATGCATGTGCATCTGTTAATAAGTTTTGATTAATCACTAGGAACACAACATATGTTTTACTTTCTACACCACCAGGTTTAGAACTTCCCCAACACTTTTTAACTTTGCCCAAGTACACCTTTAGATTTTTCTTGGAGTATTCATTTTTCTTTACTGTAATGGGGTCCTGTCTTTGTGATGCTGGTCATTCTTACAGTTATTGTCTATCAGATGGCTAAATATTTAAATGAGAAGCCAGAATTCTTCTCTATCCTTCTCATTCTGATACAGTGCCCCTCCATTTTTATTAAATTCACTTGTTACTCCAGATGGAGGAAACGGATAAATGAAAGTACAGTATTAAACATACATCATGTTTCTGTTTGTTCTGTTCTTTACTACTCTCTATCTTAGGAAATTCTTACAATCCAAGTAAGTTCTTCTCTTTTGCCATTCTTAAAGTTGTATCTATATAACTCTGGACTTTTGCACACTCCTCATTAATTATCTCCCATCACACTGATACCACACTTGTGTAAAATCCTGTAATTTAGTGGCATACACAGTTGTATTTCCTGATCATGTGATCCAAAACTGGCTCTCACAACCAGTTAATATCTTCACATTATTGGATGTGTTTCATCTTTGGTAGAGGTTATATAGGAAGGCTACCTTTTACTGGGCCCTTGGACATGCATCCTTATTAACCCTTTTAGGGTTCGTGCCGTAGATCTACGGCTTTACGTCGAGGGTCCAAGCCGTAGATCTACGCCATGAGCTCAGCTCTCACTGCTAAGCTGTGAGCTGTAAATTTGGGCCTAGATATGATAGAATACATCTGTGTGGTATGGGTGCACCACATTAAACAAATCCTGCAGCACACAGTGCATAATGAGAGAAAAAACTGAGACCGTAATTTTCGATTAAAACAGCAACTTTGCAGTGTTTTTTCGTATGTTTTTTATGGTTGCATTTGTAATTTCTTGGTCTCATTTGATAGAATGGAAGATAAATTACAGAAGTAGAGATGATTTTGATTGGTTTTAGTACTGAAAATGGCTTGAAACTGAGCTCACAGCAGCGGAAATGTTAAATTTTTACCAATGTTCAAGAGTAAACAAATGACCTCACACGTCTAATACATGCCAGCTGGTGGGTCTAATATATGTTCACAAATGTGCTGATATTATTTATACAATTATTATAATATTGCATTATGGTAAATCTTCTATTTTTTGGTTTGGTTAAAAATTCATTATGTGAATTAAAAATCGAAATGGAATTCATTTGTAAAGCTTGAAAATGTAACTGATGAACAGAGGAAATGTTAGTTTAGTGCTAGGAATGCCTGCATTGTTTATTCTGGACCCTATTTTGAAATTTGAATATTTTGAACTTTGCACTAAATTGGCCAAATTACCAATTTCCAACCACTTTATTTTGTAGTTGAAACAGTTGAGTTGGCGATTTCTTGTGCTCAGTCGATAGAATAGAAGTAATACTAGTGAAATAGCTAAGAATTAGGTCGACTGGAATAAAGCAATTGCCCTAAAATGGGAGTCAAAGTCAGCAAAATCGCCGATGCGTAAATATTGCTGACACATCAAAATTCGTGAGAGCATAATTTCGTCAATTTTCCATCAAATTTTGTACTTTTTGTTTTATTACCTTCAGGAAAAAATTCTCTACCACTTCATAAGAAAAAATAACATTATTTTTTGAAAATTCTTGGACACTGGTGTGCACTTTGAAATTTGGCCTCTGGACCCTGAAAGTAGGTTAATGGTTATAAAACATTTTTTTGCTGTTAAACCACCTTCTCACTTTTGGCTGTCCTCTCAAATTTGCTGGTTGTAGGAAGTGATGTCAGCCACAGCACCATGTCTTCCTTTGCAGATGACACCCGAATCTGCATGACAGTGTCTTCCATTGCAGACACTGCAAGGCTCCAGGTGGACATCAACCAAATCTTTCAGTGGGCTGCAGAAAACAATATGAAGTTTAACGATGAGAAATTTCAATTACTCAGATATGGCAAACACGAGGAAATTAAATCGTCATCAGAGTACAAAACAAATTCTGGCCACAAAATAGAGCGAAACACCAACGTCAAAGACCTGGGAGTGATCATGTCGGAGGATCTCACCTTCAAGGACCATAACACTGTATCAATCGCATCTGCTAGAAAAATGACAGGATGGATAATGAGAACCTTCAAAACTAGGGATGCCAAGCCCATGATGACACTCTTCAGGTCACTTGTTCTATCTAGGCTGGAATATTGCTGCACACTAACAGCACCTTTCAAGGCAGGTGAAATTGCTGACCTAGAAAATGTACAGAGAACCTTCACAGCGCACATAACGGAGATAAAACACCTCAATTACTGGGAGCGCTTGAGGTTCCTAAACCTGTATTCCCTGGAACGCAGGCGGGAGAGATACATGATTATATACACCTGGAAAATCCTAGAGGGACTAGTACCGAACTTGTACACGAAAATCACTCACTACGAAAGCAAAAGACTTGGCAGATGATGCAACATCCCCCCAATGAAAAGCAGGGGTGTCACTAGCACGTTAAGAGACCATACAATAAGTGTCAGGGGCCCGAGACTGTTCAACTGCCTCCCAGCATACATAAGGGGGATTACCAACAGACCCCTGGCAGTCTTCAAGCTGACACTGGACAAGCACCTAAAGTCGGTTCCTGACCAGCCGGGCTGTGGCTCATACGTTGGTTTGCGTGCAGCCAACAGTAACAACCTGGTTCATCAGGCTCTGATCCACCAGGAGGCCTGGTCACAGACCGGGCCACGGGGGCGTTGACCCCCGGAACTCTCTCCAGGTAAACTCCAGGTAAACTCCAGGTCTACACACTAGACTTACTCAGGCATAATCACAGATAATACCACAGACCACTATCCTACCTTTCTCATAACTAATCTGGGCAAATTACCCCAAGACACTACTAAAGTCACTTTCAGACTTCACAATGACGCAGCCATTAATAACTTCACAACAGCAGTGACAAACATTGACTGGCACACTAAGCTAGAAATCTATACAGATATTGACGAAGGTATTAATAATTTTCTAAAAAAGACCCAATACCTCTATAACAAGCACTGACCTAAAAAAACTAAACAGATGACAACTAAGAGACTGAACATTCCGTGGCTAACACCCAGCATCCTCAAATCCATAAATACAAAGCACCAATATGAAAAAAGTACAGAATGGGTCACATAACCAGAGACCAAACAAGACGTTACTCCTCAGTCCTAACCAGCCTGATAAGAAGGGCTAAAAAATTGTATTATGAGAACAGATTATCCAACTTAAAAGGTGATATAAAAAAGACCTGGAAAACCCTATCAGAGATTCTAGGAACAAAAAAGATATCACGAAATAGCGCAAATGAACTTACAAAACCAGATGAACCCCAACTCCCACCAACTGAAACAGCAAACAGACTCAATGAATTCTTCCCCACCATAGGGAAAAAACCTTGCCAATAAAATCCCAAGCTCAAATACCCCACCCAATGACTACCTCACTGGCAACTACCCAAACACACTGTTCCTAGCTCCGACTAACCCAACAGAAGTCTCCCTTATTATCAGCACACTAAAAAACAAGACAAAATATTTAAATACCTCACCACCCTTTATATACAAAAAAGCATCGCAAGTGCTGTCACCAATCATTGCAACACTCTTTAACAAATCCATCGAATCCTCTACCTTCCCTATAGTTCTCAAGATAGTGAGGGTCACCCCGATCCATAAAGGAGGAGACCAAACAGACTTGAATAACTATAGGCCAATATCCAACTTACACCCTCTCTCTAAAATCTTCAAAAACTTAATTCATAAGCGAATCTATTCCTACCTCTTCTCCCACAACATACTCAACCCCTGTCAGTTTGGGTTCAGGCCTAATGAAAAAATGAATGATGCTATTATACACATGCTAGAACAAATATACACTGCACTAGAGAAAAAAGAAGTCCCACTGGGAATCTTCATTGATTTACGGAAAGCCTTCGATACAGTTGACCACGACTTGCTCCGCATAAAATTGTCACACTATGGTATAAGAGGGCACTCCCTCAACTACCTAAAGTCATACCACAGCAAGAGAAGCCAATGTGTGTACACAAATGGAGCAAACTCTTCCGCACAGCCAATTACAGTTGGTGTCCCACAGGGAAGTGTCCTTGGCCCTCTTCTCTTTCTCATTTACATAAATGACCTACCAAATGCATCGCAACTACTCAAACCCACACTATTTGCAGATGACACTACATACGTCTTCTCTCACCCGAGCCCAGTCATGCTAGCCAATACTGTGAATACCGAATTACAGAAAATATCTACTTGGATGAGGACTAACAAACTTACTCTCAACATTGACAAAATCTACTTCATTCCGTTTGGTAACAGCTACAGATGTCCCTCTTAACATAATGATAAACGGATCACCTATCACAAAGTTCACAGAGGGAAAATTCTTAGGAATCCACCTTGATAATAGACTCAAATTTTAAACACATATACAACACATTTCAAAGAAAATTTCCAAGACCGTAGGCATACTATCGAAGATACGGTACTATGTTCCACAGTCAGCCCTCCTGGCCCTATATCACTCACTTATTTACCCCTATCTCACCTATGGAATTTGTGCATGGGGCTCAACAACAATAAACCATCTCAGACCATTAATTACCCAACAAAAGGCTGCAGTCAGAATGATAACAAATTCCCACTACAGGCAGCACACTCCACCAATATTCAAAATGCTAAACCTACTCACCATACAAAACATCCATACTTATTATTGTACCTGCTACATACATAGAACACTTAACTCGGATATAAACCCTACCCTCAAATGTCTCCTTACCAACCTCAACAGAACACATGACCATAACACAAGGCACAGATCACTCTTTGATGTTCCTCGTGTCCATCTCACACTATGCAAAAACTCAATGCACATAAAAGGCCCAAAAATCTGGAATTCATTACCTGTGAATATAAAAGAAACACTGTCCGTTTATAAATTCAAGTCTGTACTTAAAAATCACTTACTCACCCACAACTAAATAAATACTGAATAATTGTATCTCATAAATGTTTAACCTGTGACCCAATAAGACTTTGTTATTTTTAATTACATTACCTAACAGAATACTCCATTCTACTGAATGCAGTTATTTTTAATTACATTACCTAACAGAATACTCCATTCTACTGAATGCACAGCAACACAGTAAATGACCATATGACCTATCTTTGAAATGCTCATTTGTGCTTTATTTATTTATTTATTTATTTCCAATTTGTGCACACATACAGAGGTACAAAAAAAATACAGATAAGAGCAGTATGCCAAAGCCACTTATACTATGCATAGCATTACGGGCTGGCTTAAAATTAACTTAAGATTAACTAAGCAATGATTATTATTATTATTATAATCAAAAAGAAGCGCTAAGCCACAAGGACTATACAGCGCTGCTACTAAGCAATGATGAAATCAGTGATAAAACATTAATGTAAACAGATAACTATAAAGCACAAGTGAGTATTACAAAGACAGGTCATATGGTTGCATTCAGTTAGGTAGTGATTCTGTTAGGTAGTGTATTTAAAAAATAATAAAGTTAGATTGGGTTTTAGGTTTAACATTTATGTGATATAATTGTGAGAAACATTTAAGATATACAATTTATAATATTCAGTTATTCAGTATTTATTTGGTTTTGGGTGAGTAAGTAATCTTTGAGAAGAGACTTGAATTTATAAACAGGTAGTGTTTCTTTTATATTTACAGGTAATGAATTCCAGATTTTAGGGCCTTTTATGTGCATTGAGTTTTTGCATAGTGTGAGATGGACACGAGGAACATCAAAGAGTGATCTGTGCCTTGTGTTATGGTCATGTGTTCTGTTGAGGTTGGCAAGGAGATGTTTGAGGGGAGGGTTAATATCAGAGTTAAGTGTTCTATGTATGTAATAGGTGCAGTAATAAGTATGGATGTTTTGTATGGTGAGTAGGTTTAGTGTATTGAATATTGGTGGAGTGTGCTGCCTGTAGTGAGAATTTGTTATCATTCTAACTGCAGCCTTTTGTTGGGTAATTAGTGGTCTGAGATGGTTAATTGTTGTTGAGCCCCATGCACAAATTCCATAGGTGAGATAGGGGTAAATAAGAGAGTTATATAGGGCCAGGAGGGCTGACTGTGGAACATAGTACCGTATCTTCGATAGTATGCCTACAGTCTTGGAAATTTTCTTAGAAATTTGATGTATATGTGTATGAAATTTGAGTCTATTATCAAGGTGGATTCCTAAGAATTTTCCCTCTGTTAGTTTTGTGATAGGTGATCCATTTATCATTATGTTAAGAGGGACATCTGTAGCTCTGTTACCAAACTGAATGAAGTAGGTTTTGTCAATGTTTAGTGTAAGTTTGTTAGTCCTCATCCAGGTAGATATTTTCTGTAATTCGGTATTTACAGTATTGGCTAGCGTGACTGGGCTCGGGTGAGAGAAGACGTATGTAGTGTCATCTGCAAATAGTGTGGGTTTGAGTAATTGCGAAGCATTTGGAAGGTCATTTATGTATAGGAGAAAGAGAAGAGGGCCAAGGACACTTCCCTGTGGGACACCAACTGTAATTGGTTGTGCAGAAGAGTTTGCCCCATTTGCGTACACATATTGGCTTCTGTTGCTGAGGTAAGACTTGAGGTAGTTGAGGGAGTGCCCTCTTATACCATAGTGTGACAATTTTACGTGGAGCAAGTC
The DNA here is from genome assembly GCF_038502225.1 of Cherax quadricarinatus. NCBI lineage: Eukaryota > Metazoa > Arthropoda > Malacostraca > Decapoda > Parastacidae > Cherax > Cherax quadricarinatus. The sequence goes on from NC_091327.1 coordinate 7,329,491, forward strand.
ATGGTCAACTGTATCAAAAGCTTTACGTAAGTCAATGAAGATCCCCAGTGGGACTTCTTTTTTCTCTATTGCAGTGTATATATGTTCTAGCATGTGTATAATAGCATCATTAGTATTTTTATTAGGCCTGAATCCAAATTGGCAGGGGTTGAGTATGTTTTGGGAGATAAGGTAGGAGTAGATTCGTTTATGAATTAATTTTTCGAAGATTTTTGAGAGAGGGTGTAAGTTGGATATTGGCCTATAGTTATTCAACTCTGTTTGGTCTCCTCCTTTGTGGATCGGGGTGACCCTTGCTATTTTGAGTACTGTAGGGAAGGTGGAGGATTCAATGGATTTGTTAAAGAGTGTTGCAATGATTGGTGATAGCACTTGTGACACTTTTTTGTATATAAGGGGTGGTAAGGTATTTAAATCTCCTGCCTTGTTTTTTAGTGCGTTGATAATAAGGGAGACTTCGTATGGGTTAGTCGGAGCTAGGAACAGTGTGTTCGGGTAGTTGCCGGTGAGGTAGTCATTTGGTGGGGTATCTGAGCTTGGGATTTTATTGGCAAGGTTTTGTCCTATAGTGGAGAAGAAATCATTGAGTCTGTTTGCTGTTTCTGTTGGTGGGAGTTGGGGTTCATCTGTTTTTGCTAATTTTATTTCGCTATTTCGTGATATCTTTTTTGTTCCCAGAATTTCTGATAGGGTTTTCCAGGTCTTTTTTATATCACCTCGTAAGTTGGATAATCTGTTCTCTTAATACAATTTTTTTGCCCTTCTTATCAGGCTGGTTAGGATTGACGAGTAACGTTTTGTTTGGTCTCTGGTTATGTGACCCATTCTGTACTGTTTTTCATATTGGTGTTTTGTATTTATGGATTTGAGAATGCTGGGTGTTAGCCAGGGACTGTTCAGTCTCTTTGCTGTCATCTGTTTAGTTTTTTTAGGTCAGTGCTTGTTATAGAGGTATTGGGTTTTTTTTAGAAAATTATTAATACATTCATCAATATCTGTATAGGTTTCTAGCTCAGTGTGCCAATCAATGTTTGTTATTGCTGTTGTGAAGTTATTAATGGCTGCCTCATTGTGAAGTCTGAAGGTGACTTTAGTAGTGTCTTGGGGTAGTTTACCAAGAGTTGTTATGAGGAAAGTAGGGTAGTGGTCTGTGGTATTATCTGTAATTATGCCTGATTTTAAAGGGGATATGGTGTTGGTCCAGATGTGGTCAAGTAGGGAAACACTAGTCTCTGTAACTCTTGTAGGTTTTGTTACTGTTGGTAGTAACATACAGTTACTCATTGTGTTTGTGAATTCAGTAACGTGTGGGTCCTGGTCTTGCAGGAGATTTATATTGAAGTCACCTGAGAGTAGTAAGTGATCTTTGTTCATGCGTGCATCAGTTATCATACTTCCTAGATTTTGACTAAATTGGCTAATGTTTGACTGTGGAACTCTGTAGATGTTTATCAATGTGAGAGGTTTTTGTAGGTACTTTGATTTGAATTTAGCTATTATATATTCCCCATGTTCATCCCTTGTGCAAGTATTAGTGATACATTCTAGTTGGTCTGAGTAGTATATGGCTGTGCCACCCCCTTGTTGATCTGGCCTACAGTTGTGTATGGCTGTGTAACCAGGAATGGCATAGACATCTGTACTATCAGGCTTTAGCCAGGTTTCAGTTAGTGTAATGATGGACATATTGGCATGTAAGGAATTTAGTAATGCTATGAGGTCATCGTAATGCTTGCTTAAAGATCTGATATTGTAGTTAAATATAGTTATGTTGTTGTTGGCACTGAGAAGTGCCTTTGATTGTTCTGCAGTGTAGTAATTACAGTTACTGTTTGATTCATTTAAGTCATTAAATAAGAGGTTGGTATCAGGATCAATGCTTGTAATCATAAGATTTGTAGTGAATCTATAGTTTGAATTAAGTATAAAACAAAGTAAATAGTCTTAAGCTAAAAAATAGCACCTGGATTATTTAACAAATGTAAAATAATGAGCTAAGGGACTAATACAAATAAAGTGATGATCAAATAGTGGAGCTTGGGAATATGATAGTAGGTAGTACTATAAAGGTAATTTTTTAAAGTTAGAATTATAGTATAAAATTATAATATAAAAGGGACTAATATAGGTTGTGGTGACCAATAAAGTGGTAATCAAAAAATTGAGCTTTGGAATATAATGGCAAAATTGTGAACTTATTCTACTTTAGCACCTAAGAATAGCACCTTGATTATTTTAACAATTGTGAATATATAAACTAGGATAGTTATATAAAGCTAAAATAGAGGAGAAAACATATAAGGGACTAAAATTAAGTAATGGTAAGCAAAGTTAAATGGACAGATGGTAGGAATTATAATATAAACTTATAATATAAAAATACAATTTGAAATGGTACTTGCAATTGCACTAGAGTCTGGTATAGGTTGTTGACAAGATCAAGATTATACCTAGATTTAAATTGACAAAATAAAATTCACAATTAAAGTACCAAAAGAATAATAGTAAAAAAATAACAATGGTAATGTCTTGATTATAATATGATAGTAAGAGGGTAGACAGGTACACAGGTACAAGGGATAATATAAAGGTTGGGGTTGAATATAAAAACTTGAAAATTTGGCTACAAAATGTTATGAGAAGTATAAAATAATGTTTAATGTACAAAATTAAAATTGACTGGTAGTAAATATGGTGTTTAATAAAATTTTAGTAAGTAATAATGATTACAAAAAAGTGAAAAAGTAATGTTTATTTCATTCAATATTGCACTGGTAGTTATACTTGAGGTTATATGGCAGTACAAGGTAATTAAGAGTAATCTAGGATAGTAAATGTGGTATTAAAACAGGTAAAGGTAATTAGACAAGTAATGGTTATTAAATGTCAAAAATGTTAAGAGTAAATTGAAATTTTAGTAAAAATGATATTTATTAATTTTAGTAAGTAATATCAATTGATAGTATTTAAAAAAAAATATGAGGTAGTAATATGGACAGAGAAAGTATCAATTCAGCTAATGTTTAAGCGAACAATAGTAAATAACAAAATCACATAAGGTGACTTATGCTTACTAGTAAAATCACAAAATGAGGTAGTTGATTATTTAATTACTAAGAGATTGTACAATGAAATTTGAACAATAATGGAGCAAAACGTACACTACACTACGTAGGCTTTTTAGTTGGACATTGTTTAGTTATTCTCTGTAAGATTGGTATCCCTGAGAAATCGTGATAGATCATTCTCGTTCGTGATTGTGTACAGTTGACCTACATTTGTTTTCCTAACTAGAATTTTCCCATCCCGTGTGAAGCATTGGTGTATTGTGTCATTATTCTCTCGCTTAAGTTTTCTGACTCTATACAGGAGGTTTTGACGTTTTTTGGTAAGACACTCGTTTATATATACCTCTTTCTTTACTTTAATAGATGCAATAATTAAGTCTTTTTTTCTGTCATGTGAGTGGAATCTAAGCATAACACTTTTTCTACCATGGGATCCTAGTAACCTGGCTTCTTTTATTTCTGACTCTGGTACAATAACACTTGTTTGGTCCTTTATGATCTGCAGAGTAATTTCTTTACTGTTTGTTTGGTTCATATCACTGGGAAAAAGTGGACTGTTAACTATTACTGCGTCCGATAGTTTATCTTGTTCAGTTTTATCTTCTTGGAGAGCAAAGTAGTCACTGAACTGGTTATCTAAGTTGCTCTTCCATTCTTTTACTGCTTCTTCAACCTTTGTATTAAGAGATATTATTTGTTGGGTATGGCTATCTATGACTGTCTGGATGGTCTTGTCACAGTTAGTCGTTCCTGGTGTTGAAAACTTTTGTTCAAGACTGAGGATTTTGTTTTCGAGTTGTGTCATCCTGGTGTCTTGTTTTGCTAGCGTCTCTCGAAGATTCATATTTTCAATAACTAAGTTGGAGATACATGACTTTAGGGTATCTGGATCGTTGGTCATACCTGAGAGACTACTTGGTAGGTTGAATCCGGGGAAGAGAGGGGAGGATGGGCTGGTGGCAGCCATGTTTGTTGTTATTGTTGTGGTGTCGCCTTGAGTGGTGGTGAGTGGGGTGGTTGCTGGGCCGGCGTCCTCCTGACTACACTTGTTGAATAGTTGATTTTTCGGTGTTTTCTTGCTGGCCTTGGTGCTGTTTCCTCTTAGATTGCGCCTCATAATACTACAGGAATTGTTGTAGTTAAGAAGAAGTTGTAGTATACAAAGCTTAGGGTTACGTTGTTCGGCTGGCAGCGGGGTGTTGCTTACGGTTAGTTTGCAGTCTTCCTTTGATCTCTATTTTTTCGATTTGTAGGTTTCACTGTTGGTAATCTTTGGTCATTCTGGGTGCTACGTTGGGTAGTGCAGTTTTGCTTGTAACTAGGTCATCATAGGAGCATTGGTAGCTCTGGTAGTTGGAGAAAAGTACGGAGCTTGGAAGTCGCTGCTGCCGCTGCCGCTGCCTGGCTTAATTGGCCTTTCCATAATGCTCTGCATACAAGGGGCTTTGGCATGTTACACTTAACCACTGTATTTTTTTGTACTTCAATGTATCATGATCAAATTTATAAATAAATAAGTAAATAAATGTCATGAGTAAATCTAGTGTGTAAAAGGGCACTCGCTCTCTCTCTGTGAGGATTGTCAGGTTGTCCTGACAGTTCAACATTTCTTAATCAGTTGTATGGCTCATCAGAGAGTATGCCAGCCTCATTTTTTGAGAGGTTTCCTTCAATGCTGACCTATTTGTTTGTTTATGACTATTTTGCTTTCTGTGTTTTGATTTGACACATTTTTTTTTTTGTATACCCAATGTTCCCCAGTTTTCTCACCTCCACTGCTTATTTCATACTCAGATACTGAAATACATTGTTTAAGTGTTTTGTAAGATGACATGTGGAGCTTCCTGCTGCATGTATTTGTTTCATACCTTTATTTTGCTTATTCACTTCTTTATTCTTATGTTCCTGTTATTTATTGCTGTACTGTATTCAACATCACTACGAGTTTCATGTGCAAATGCTATACAGTTGCTTCTCATTTTGTGCTGTAGATGCATTCTAAGTCCATGGCAGCTGTACTAAGCACACTCATGCCATAAACATTTAATTCCATATAATAAGACTACATGTATTTAGTATGCTTTGTGAATTCACTGATCACATATGGTTAATGTATACACTATTAACAGAATTACCATAGAAATAAGGCATTCTATAATAATGAATGTGCATAAAACAATCTCTTAGTAATTAAATAATCAACTACCTCATTTTGTGATTTTACTAGTAAGCAAAAGTCACCTTATGTAATTTTCTTTTTTACTATTGTTTGCTTAAATATTAGCTGAATTGATACTTTCTCTGTCCATATTACTACCTCATATTTTTTTAAATACTATCAATTGATATTACTTACTAAAATTAATAATTACCATTTTTACTATCAATACAATTTACTCTTAACATTTTTGACATCATTTAATAACCATTACTTGTCTAATTACCTTAACCTTACCTTAACTTGTTTTGTAATCATTATTACTTACTAAAATTTTATTAAACACCATATTTACTACCAGTCAATTTTACTTTTGTACATTAGTCATTATTTTATACTTCCCATAACATTTTGTTGCCAAATTTCCAAGTTTGTTTATTCAACTCCAACGTTTATATTATCCTTTGTACCTGTGTGCCTGTCTACCATCTTACTCTCATATTATAACCAAGACATTGCCATTGTTATTTTTTACTTATTATTCTTTTGGTACTCTAATTTGTGAATTTAATTTTGTCAATTTAAATCTAGTTATACTCTTGATCTTGTCAACAACCTATACCAGACCCTAGTGCAATTGCAAGTACCATTTCAATTTGTATTTTTATATTATAAGTCCTACTCTAAGATTGTTTTCATATCTTAGTGACTATATTGTGTGTGCAATTAGTGTATACTTCAATTATATTATTGTTCAAGGCCCTTAACTATCTTTTGCTAACTAGTACCAACTACCTCATATATCTTTTTTTCTACTTTTTTTATTCTTTTGCTACCTTAACTTGTATATTTTATCTTGTCAATTTAAATCTAGTTATACTCTAATTCTTGTAAACAACTTATATAACACCTTAGTGCAATTACAATTGAGAGTCTTGTGCCTTTTTTATATCATTAGATTAAACTCAGTTGTACTATAGCTCATTCTAGCTCAATACATAGTCAATACCAAATTCATTATATTAGACCATAGTGTAATTACTAGTGAGAGTCTGGTGCTATTTTTAATTTGTATTTTTATATTATTAGATTAAACCTAGTTGTACTATAGCTCATTCTAGCTCAATACATAGACTATACCAAAGTCATTACATTAGACCTTAGTGCAATTACAAGTGAGAGTCTTGTGCTATTTTTAATTTGTTTTTTATATTATTAGTTTATACCTAGTTGTACTTTAGCTCATTCCAGCACAACACATAGATAACACCAACTCCATTATGTGTATTAGTGACTATACTCTACATGACCAAAATGCTATAGCTATATACTTGTCCAAACTTCCCACCACTACAGATATCAGTACTAAAACTCAACACACAACTCAGGACATAAATAACCATAATTTAAACCTAGAAGATGATTGATCACATTGACCCTGATCTAAACCTCCATAATCTGACACACAACCAAAACCTATTGGAAAGTAACTGCCTTTACTACACAGCATCACAAGCCAGCACTATCCTAAACAATGCTAAAAGTCAATCAGTACTTAACTACAACATCAGGTCCTTAAGCAAACACTGTGATGACCTCCTGGCACTCCTTGAATCACTAAAGACACCCTTCTCCTGCATTATTCTTACTGAGACCTGGCTTAAACAGGACACAATAGATATCTACCCTCTACCAGGATACACAGCAATCCACAACTGCAGACCATACCAAGTTGGGGGTGGTATTGCAATCTATTACTCTAACCAATTATCTTGTATTAGCACCACTTGCTTTAGTGATGAATATGGAGAATACATTTTTGCTAATTTTACTGTAAAAAACCTTAAGACGCCTATAACAATCGGTGCCATTTACCGGATACCCCACACAAACATCCCAAATTTCAGTGAGAAATTAAAGGAACTAATAACAAACAGACAAATGAATAAGCACCACCTTCTCTTAGCTGGAGACTTCAACATCAACCTTGGCCTACTAGATGATCAGCCTGTAACTGATTTCATCAACAATATGAACAACACACTTCTCATACCAACAATAACTAAACCAACCAGGCTCACTGAAACAAGTGCAACCATAATATAGACCACATATGGACCAATATACTAGCCCCCCTTAAATCAGGGATAATCACAGATAGCACTACAGACCACTACCCTACCTTCCTCTTGACAAACATTAGTAAACCACCACTTGAATACAACAAAGTTTCATTTAGACTCCATGATGAGGCCTCAATAAGGAAGTTCACAGCTGACCTAGAGACTGTTGACTGGCCTACAGAATTCTCCAAGGCCAATGGTATTGATGACTGGACAGACATTTTTCTTAACAAATTACTTAGACTATACAACAAACATTGTCCTATAAAAACGAAACAGATCACAAACAAACGGCTTGGTTGCCCATGGCTAACCAGCACCATTCTGAAATCCATTGATAAGAAACTCCAATATGAAAAGCAATATAGACAGGGCCTAATACACAAAGATATTCTTAAACACTATTCATCAGTCCTCACCAAAGTAATAAAGAAAGCCAAGCAACTATACTACTCCAGTAGATTCGCTGACACAAGAGGAGATATAAAAAAGACCTGGAAAATACTCTCTCAGATTCTAGGGACCCACAAACTGAAAAAAAAACAAAAATGTTGTCCTAACTAAACCTAATGAAACACCACTGCATCCCACTGACACAGCTAACAAGATAAACGACTTCTTCTCAACCATAGGTTCGAATCTCGCCAATAAAATCCCATGTACCAATGCCCATGCCGGGGACTACCTAGATGGGAATTTCCCAAATTCCTTCTATCTTGCTCCAACTGAGCCTTCGGAAGTCACCGAGACTATAAAGTCACTTAAAAATAACTCAGGGAATCTGTCTCATGTCCCACCATTATTGTACAAGAGAGCGGCCCATGTCCTCTCGCATGCTATCTTATTACTTTTTAACAAGTCACTGGAAACTAGCACCTTCCCGAAACTACTCAAGATGGCAAGGGTTACACCAATACATAAAGGTGGTGACCCTACAGATTTAAACAACTATAGGCCAATATCAAACTTACCATTGCTATCCAAAATATTTGAGAAACTCGTGCACAGGAGACTATATACATTTATAACGGCACAAAACATACTCAACCCCTGCCAATTTGGATTCATGGAAAATAAAAGCACTAACAATGCAATCATAAAAATGCTAGATCTGCTTTACACAGCATTGGAAAATAAGGAATATCCACTAGGAATTTTTATTGACCTAAGAAAAGCTTTTGACACAGTAGACCACGGCATCCTACTCCACAAACTTGACCATTATGGTATAAGAGGCCATGCGCTTGCATATTTCAAATCTTACCTTACTAATAGGTATCAGTATGTCACCATTAAAGACACAGCATCAACAACACAGCCACTTGATACTGGAGTTCCACAGGGAAGTGTCCTTGGTCCCCTGCTCTTCCTCATATACATCAATGATCTTCCAAACGTATCTCTACACTTGAACCCCATTCTCTTTGCTGACGACACGACTTATGTCATCTCTCACCCTAATCTTGCCACCCTCAACACCATTGTTAATGAGGAGCTGATCAAAATATCGACTTGGATGACAGCCAACAAACTTACGCTTAACACTGACAAAACCTACTACATTATGTTTGGTAGCAGAGCAGGAGATGCGCAAATTAACATTAAGATTGACAACACTCTAATTGCCAGGCATAATGAGGGCAAATTCCTAGGCCTATACCTCGACAACAGCCTGAACTTCAGCACCCATATCCAACACACAACAAAAAAAGTATCCAAAACGGTTGGGATCCTCTCCAAGATACGATACTACGTGCCGCAAACTGCCCTTCTCACACTATACCATTCACTTATATATCCATACCTCACCTATGCTATCTGTGCTTGGGGTTCAACTGCAGCAACACACCTAAAGTCAATAATAACCCAACAAAAAGCCACAGTAAGAATAATCACTAAATCCCGTCCCTGGCAACACCCCCCCCCCCCCACTCTTCATAGATGTAAACTTACTCCCTGTTCAGAACATCCACACTTACTACTATGCAATCTACATCTACGGGACCTTAAATTCCAATATTAACCTTGACCTAAAACGCTTTCTTGATAGTTGTGACAGAACCCACAGGCACAACACCAGACACAAACATCTCTATGACATTCCCCATGTCCGACTAAACCTTTACAAAAATTCAGTGTATGTCAAAGGCCCTAAAATCTGGAACACCCTACCTGAAAATTCTAAAACTGTAGACACATTCATCACCTTCAAAACTACCATCAGAAAACATCTTATCTCCCTGATACACCCTGTCAACTAATTACACGAATACCACCTGGTGGTTAACACTTACACTCACTCACTCACCCATTTGACCATAAACAGAAATATCAATCTCAATCTCAAAATAATGAATCTTAACTAGTCACAAGTTGGCCTGTGATACTCCAATAGTGAAACTATGTATAGTGCCAAAACAAAAGCATTCACATTGCTAAACTCACAAACTAGTATTTAGTCACTTAGCCATAATACCAACTTACCTCATAATTTTGTAATATTTTAAACTTAAGATTTAATTTAAGTCTACCCAAAATGGCTAGCCATGCTAGGTGTTCTAGTGGTACACTCTGTAATTATTATTTAGTACATGTAAACCACACAATAACCAAATTCTGTAAACTCAGCATTGTAATCCTTATAGAGAATAAACTTTGAATTTGAATTGAAAACAAACATGTTTTGTAGTAGTGAAAAATAAAATTTGCATTGGTTACCTATGTTCCTTTGTTGTATTGTCAATTTGCAGCCTGTAGGATCAGTCAGAGACCTGGGTGTTTACATGGATTCTTTATTGTCATTGGACATATCAACCAGATTGCTAAATCTTGTAATTTTCATATTAGTAATTTTTAAACAGTCAGAAAGTATCATGATTCACAGAGTATCATGGTTCTTACCCATGCATTTGTTTCCTCTCAAATTGATTTTTTTTTTTTGCAATTGTTTGTGGGTTTGATTACCAGTAGTTGCCTAGAAGAGTTCAGTCTGCACTGAATCATGCAGCTAGAGTGATGTTTTCTCTCCCACCTGGAGTTGCCACTAGTCCCTACTTGCATAAGCTATATTGGCTCCATATCAAGACAAGAATTAAATTTAAACTCTGTCTTTTAATATTTAAAGTCATTAAGTTTAACCCTTTGACTGTTGCAACCCCAAATCCTGAGGTGTCTCCTGGTGTCACAAAATATTTGAAAAAAAAAAAAAAAATTTCTTATGAAATGATATAGAATGAAATTTGAAAGAAAACTCATGGAATTATGCTCTTGCGAAGTTAGCGACCTCAGTGATATTTATAAATTGACTATTTCGCTTATTTTGAGCCCTATTTTCGGCTAATTCCATTTTTCCAGTTGACCAAACTCATAGCTATTTCTTTAGAACTCCATTTGTTCTATCGATTGAGTTCAAGAAACTGCCCATTTACCGATTTCAACTACCCAATAACGTGGTCAGAAATTGGCAATTTGGCCAATTTCACACAAAATAGGGTCTAGAATGAACAGTGCAGACATTCCTGGCTCTAAAATAACATTTTCTTTGTTCATCAGTCATGGCTCCAGGCCCCTCTGATATTACTCTTGCTTTCTATTTTGAATTTTTATTCAAACAAAAAATAGAAGATTTACTGTTTTGTGGACTACTGCAGTATTGTAATAATTGTATAAATAATGTCAACCTATTCATGACTGCATATTAGATTGGCTAGTTGGACATTTATTGGACAATGACATCATTTGTGTACTCTTGAACATCGACAAAATCAAACATTTCCCCTAATTTGAGCTCCATTTCAAGGGCATTTTCATGGTAAAACCAATCAAAATCACCTCTTATTTAAATCTATAATATTTTTTCCGTATCAAATGAGACCAAAAAAACGAGAATACAACCATAAATACCATACGAAAATACACCTCAAAGTTGGCATTTTAATTAAAAAACAAGGTCAGTTTTTTTTTCTCATTATGCTCTACGTGCTGCAGGATTTTTTTTATATGGTGCACACTGACCACACAGACCCATTTTCTCACATGTGGGCCTACCAGATTTCTCCTGCTTGATTTGAAGCCGCTAGAATTTTTGAGTACGTATATATACGTCAAACACATTAGCTCGTAAGATGTATATATACTACCGAAACAGTCAAAGGATTAAGGAATCCAATTATTTTGTTGATATGCTTGTAGCTCTGGTAATGGGCTCAGGAATGTTTCTAGAAATTGCTGTGGATTCTTTTAGATTGACTGACAGCCTTGTGCTGTTTGAGAGAAATTATAGTGGAACCTCTACTTGCGAGCATGTCCACGTGCAAGTTTTTCCAAATATGAGCAGTTGATGGGTTGATTTTTTGCTTCCATACACGAGCAAAATTTCCACATGCGAGCAGACCTCAAGGCAGGTTCCCTGACACTGGTGAGGAGCTCTTGCTCTTGATCTTGGGAATTGTATGTCATTTGTTTGTTGGACTATCTTATTGAATCTTGGGCAATGTATGATTGGAAAGATGCTTCTTAACCTACACCAAAAATAAAAGAAATCTAAGCATAAATAATGGAATTCACTTCTCAACAATTAGCCACCCCTTAGCGGTAATTTCGAATGGTTTTTCTAGTTGTATTCTCATTTTTTTGGTCTCATTTGATAGAATGGAAGATATATTACAGAAATAGATATGATTTTGATTACTTTCATGATGAAAAGTGCCTTGAAATTGAGCTCAAACTATCAGTCAGTCAATCAAGTTTATTATCTATAAGGATTGCAATGCGGGGTTTACAGATTTTGGTTATTGTGTGGTTTACATGTAATAAAATACTAATTACAGAGGGGGTCACTAGGACACCTAGCATGGCTAGGCCTTTCGGGCAAACTTAGATTAATTCTTAACCCTAAATTATTACAAATTATTGAGTAAGTTTACTAAATACTAAGTGACTAAATACTAGTCTGTGAGTTTAGCAATGTGAATGCTTTTGTTTTGGCACAATACATAGTTTCTATATTGGAGTATCACAGGCAAACTTATGACTAGTTAGGATTCATTATTTTAAGATTAAGATTCGTATTTCTGTGCTTATAGTCAAATGGGTGAGTGAGTGAGTGTAAGTGTGAACCACCAGGTGGTTTTTATGTAGTTAGTTGATGGGGTGTATCAGGGAGATAAGAAGTTTTCTAACA